>NC_056739.1:1388588258-1388665758 GCF_019279795.1 Protopterus annectens
TGGCAGTAGGAAGGAATTATTGTCAAGATCACTGTTTCAAATATGACTGCTACAAAAAGCAAAACACAAATCAGCCCAGATATAGTAAAATAACTTCATGTTGAAATACTTCCCTATAGCCAGATTAGGCAACTGAGCAGATTGCATACCAAAGAGAGACAGATTCTGCCTGCCAGAGACGCAATGAGCATAGCACCAACCACGAATGGATGATGACCATGCACAGGCTTTCACATGAATGATGTGAATTACATAAAGAGGAACATTTCTAGATGTAGTTATAGTAAAAACTACAAATAAGATGTTTTACATTACTGCCTTCAAACCAAACAACTGCTACACTACTGAAAAGGAGTAATTGATAAGCCATTCCTTCCCATTCATTTGTTTTGGTGGATAAATATTTTCAAAGATTCTGTCCTGAATGCCTGATGCTAAATAAATCTCAGCTGAAAGACTAAGGACCTTGGGCATTGGAACTGTCCATACCAGACTCAAACTGGCACAGCAGCAGTATTCGTATAACAGACTCAGAGCTACAAAGAAGATGCCAACTCATGACTACATTTTGAAGTGTTATTAAATGCTGAATAAACACTAATCTCTGTGATGCTTTGAAGTGTTACTTAACAAGAGTACAGTTAATTATTCTTATTTTATATATTTGTTAACTGTGTAAGCTGACTGGACGTGTCCTTTTTCAGGAATGAACAAGAAGCATTACCTGTTTAAGTGACTTGTTCAGATTAGCACAGCAGACAAATGGATTCTCTGGGAATCAAACTCTGGGCTACAGGAAGAAGTTCATTAATACTGCATAACCTTAATCCTCTGTGTTAACTGCCATAGTAAATGATTACTTTTAATCCTCTGTGCTATCTGTCAGACAGAGCTGCTGCTTTCTCTATAGTCAAAGTGGCTAAGAAAAGACTTTCATGGATTCATCCATTTAGTATTAATGTTTATACAAACATTCATGTATTACTGTGTGCCTAGATCATGCACAGAGTGGAGAAAACATATAACAACGACATGTAAATATAAAATTCAAGTGGGAATTTGGTAGCTTTTTGTTACGATGTTACGTAGTGTGCTGCTGCTCTGCATTTTAATTCCCTTCAGGCACATAAGTAAGGGCAAAGAAGCTGTTGTTTACACTGACACTACTGTGTATGTTTAAGTGTTATTTGTGCATCTAACTGCAGCATGCTTTTCTGTACTGTTCCAGCAGCAATAAATATGCATGACCTTTCTCTTCAGGTCTACAGTAGGTCTGTTTCAGTTATAAGTTGTGCAAATGAGGTCTGCGTAGAACATATAAAACATAATATGGTAAAGATGCATTTAAATCCTAGCTGTCTTTATTTTTAACTATTTCATGCATAGGTTCGCTGGTTACTGCACCTTAGATGGTTAATTGCTATTCCCTAAGCTGCATTTCTTATCACATAAAAAAAATTAAATAATAGAGACGCATACTGTTTGGCTGAAAGTGTAAAACTCTTCTACTCTCCCGGGACATAGTGACATAGACCATCCCCTCATTTCTGCATAGCTTACATTTTGTAGCTAGTTACCTGAGCTGGTATTAGCACCACAGATTGTGTGTCCCATAGAGTACTTCAGAAAGAGCGAAATCCAACGGTGCCTTGAACCCTAGACACAGATCACCTCTACAAAGTCTCAAAGACACTGATGAAAGTGAGAGCTCCAATGTATTAATGTAGTTGTCCAAATATTTTCTTAGTGGGTAATTATGCAAGATGTGTTGTTAGTTAATTACAAAAAGCTGCACTACTGGCAGAATTAGTATTGTTTACAGTGACGCATTTGTTATTTCGAACCAATCAGATACTCACTCTAGTAAATGACTTCCTAACCTTTGTGGAGACATTTTGATTTAAGGCTGTTGTCTATAAGTATACCTAGATGTTCTTCAAGTTATGCAAGTTTTTTTTTTTCTTTTTTTTTTTTGCCAGCAAACAACTTCATTTGATAAATCATTCAAACAATATAACTTTTCTTTTAAGACATACTAATATTTGCCTACTTGTCCAGATGGACATTAATAGATTTGTTTGTGTCTTTCGGCTTCCCGGTTAGGGGTTGCCACAGCGGAACTCCGGTCCGTTAATGATTGGCAGTTGATTTTTACGTACCGGCTTGCCAAGCCTGACGCACAACCTTCAACGAAGGTACGCCGATTCATTCACGCATGTCTCCACACAGAAGACGCTTTTAGCTGAGAATCGAACCGGACAACGTCTTACTGTGAGGTGACAACGCTACCGCAGCACCACCACCGCGGGTATGGACATTAATAGATACAATCACAACAAACTTTTTGCATAATGACAAAAATACTGGGAATACTACCTATTTAAATATATTGAATGAGAAAGACCTATCACATATTACCAATCTCATTAATGTCTACATTTCAAGTTTGCTCTGAAGATACACAAATATATGTGAAATTTTCCATATCTTTCAAATCCAAAATAAACTGTAACAGGAATAGGAAGCCATGATTCAGACCCACTGTTATACACAAAGAAGCCATGTACTGATAGACTTTTGCTGAAGCTGCTTATGATAGACTCTCATGTTGAGCCAACTCTTCAGAGAACAAGTACCCTAGTTTTGGGGATCTCACTGTTTTCCAGCGCCTCATTAAGTACCTCTATTGCCAGATACAGTGGATATAAAAAGTGTACACAACCCTGTTAAAATGTCAGGTTTTTGTGATATAAAAAATGAGACCACAATAAATCATTTCAAAACGTTTCCAACCTTTAATGCTACTTATAACCTGTACAATTCAATTGAAAAACAAACAAATCTGTTAGGGGAAAAATATAAAAAATAAAAAATGTACAATAAGCTGGTTGCATAAGTGTACACACCCTTAAACTAATACTTTGTTGAAGCACCTTTTTATTTAATTACAGCATTCAGTCTTCTTGGGTAGGAGTCTATCAGCATGGCACATCTTGACTTGGCAATATTTGACCACTCTTCGTTACAAAAATGCTCCAAATCTGTCAGATTGCGAGGGCATCTCTTGTGCACAGCCCTCTTCAGGTCATCCCACAGATTTTCTATTGGATATAGGTCTGGGCTCTGGCTGGGCCATTGCAAAACTTTAATTTTCTTCTGGTAAAGCCATTTTTTTGTTGATTTGGATATATGCTTGGGGTCACTGTCATGTTGAAAGGTGAAATTCCTCTTAATCTTCAGCTTTCTAGCAGACGCCTGAAGGTTTTGGGCCAAAAGTGACTGGTATTTGGAAGTGTTCATAATTCCCTCCACCTTGACTAAAGCCCCAGTTCCAGCTGAAGAAAAGCAACCCTAAAGCATGATACTGCCACCACCATGCTTCACTGTGGGGATGGTGTTCTTTTGGTGATGAAAAGTGTTGTTTTTGCACCACACATACCTTTTGGAATTGTGGCCAAAAAGTTCAGCCTTGGTCTCATCAGACCATAACACATTTTCCCACATGCTTTTATGAGACGATGTACTGTTTTGCAAATTTTAGCCAGGACTGGGTGTTTTTCTGTGTAAGAAAAGGCTTCAGTCTAGCAACCCTACCTCATAGTCCAGACATATGGAGTATATGAGAGATTGTTGTCACATGTAGTACACGACCAGTACTTACCAGAAATTCCTGCAGTTCCTTCAGTGTTGCTGTAGGTCTCTTGGCAGCCTCCCTGACTAGTTTTTGTCCTGTCTTTTCATCAATTTTGGAGGGACATCCAGTTCTTTGCAACTTCACTGTTGTCCCATATTTTCTCCACTTTTTCATGACTGTCTTCACTGTGTTCCATGGTATATCCAATGTTGTGGAAATTTTTTTGTACCCTTCTCCTGACTGATACCTTTCAATAATGAGATCCCTTTGATGCTTTGTAAGCTCTCTGCGAACCATGGCTTTTGCTGTGGCAGGTAACTGAGTAAATGTCAGGAAAATCCTACTAGGACAGCTGAACTTTATTTGGGGTTAATCAGAGTCTCTTTAATTGATGCCAGGTGTGCATCCAAGAAGACTAAATGCTGTAGTTAAATCAAGAGCTGCGTCAACAGAGTATTAGTTTAAGGGTGTGCACACTTATGCAACCAGCTTATTGTATGTTTTATATTTTTTCCCTTAACAGATTTGTTTGTTTTTCAGTTGAATTGTACAGGTTACAGGTCACATTAAAAGTGGGAAAAGTTTTGAAATGATTTATTGTGGTCTCGTTTTTTATATCACAAAAAAATTGGCATTTTAACAGGTGTGTGTACACTTTTTATATCCACTATATAAGGCAAGTGCGAGCAAGTTTACCTCATGTTTTGTAAGACCTAATAGCCAAAAAGGAGTACCTATGAACTGCTGTAGGTAAAGTTTAAAAGCTCCATTTGGGCCTAGCTCTCAATGAATCAGGGGCAAATCTCAATAGATTCAGGGACACATTTAAAAATAATCAAGGACAGTCAGGGATACTTTTAAAATATTCAAATTATTAACTTGAACTGTTGACAAAATAAAAGAATGTGAATACACATTTTTTCTGAAGTAAAAGAAGTCTATAATTCTAATTACTGCCATCATTTTTATAAAGTGTAATTCACTACCTTTTCTCCAAAAGTTACCAGTTTTAAGAGGGACTTCCAAAATGGGGGTACATTGATCAACAGCTTAATTTCAGCTTCAACTAGCTATTCAGATGAGTACCCTGTCTAAAATGCTAGGTGAGAAAATGATTGTACCCAAGTTAATGACTCTTTTGAGCTGGACACAGGATCTGAATTGCTTGGACATGGTGAGGCCTTTTTAAGTTTATTTCTGTCGGTTGCCAAAAAAGCAGTTATTAGAATATGGAAATCATAGTCTAAATCAACTGTATTTAAAGTATTGAATATTGTAAAATAGATGAAAGAACTGGAAGAGAGACCTTTTGAAAATAAAAGGTGAAAATTACATATAAATAAATAGAAACTGTGGGAACAATACATGCAGAAAAATCTTCAGAAGGAAGAGTGAGCTTTAATGGCAGGCAGGAATTGAGCAAATTATGCAATGCTGGACTGATAGTTATAAAAAAGAAAACGTGATGTATAGGATCTATGTTAAAAGATTTTTTAAATAGTTGAATTTCTCACATGATTGAGTGTTTAATTAGACGAATGTGTCCCTGTTCTCTTAAATGGCTAATTGTCCTCAGATTGCGATACAGAGGGTATTAGGAAATATGCAGTTGGTATATAATTAGCAGGGGGTGTGGTGGTGCAGGGGGACTTGCCCCCTGCTAAAATGATGATTTTGAGATTTTACATATGTTTGACATTCTAAACAGTTGATAATAGGAGTTCGATCATATAAAATTCAACTATTTACAAAGTCGATCACATAACATAGATCTGATGTATAATGCATTTAAATGGAAAAAAATGTTAATATTATTAGCTTTATTTTCTATTAAAGTATGTTTGCCTATGTCTTAAGTGAAAATTTAATAAAGGTGTTTTAAAAAAATAATCAGGAAAGTCCCAGTAAATCAGGACAGCTGAGAGGTATGTAGTCAGAGGCAGTCCAGAAATATGTATCCAATTCCCCTTATCCTCATGGTCACATCCCATTCTTTATCAAATGAAACCTATGTTTAAAGTTTAAAAAATAGTCTCCCAAGTGGAGAATGCTTCCCTTGCACTGTATTACTTAAATATACTAACTCCACGATCACACAACACTGAACAGAAACAGAAAACCCTCACTAACACAGCATATGGGTCTTATTTATTTATTTATTTATTTTACATTTGTTGACCGGGCTAGTCTAGCTGGATACATGTCCTTTTTCAGTAGAGGCCCGGGGAGAAATGCTCCAACATGAGGAGAAGACACAAAACATTTACATGCAGTAGAAAATAGCATTAACATAGAGATACAAGAAAACAGTGAGCTTTACATGCTGTGAAAATAACATTCACAGATATTATGTAGATAATCTAACATGGTTACATTGTGAAGCCGTGAGGTTAAGATTATAAACTCTGAGATGGGGAAGAGACTAAGGTGGTGTGGGACCTTTGGGGTTAGTCTGGTTTAGGACAAGGGCATAACCAGTGTGACTTAAGGAATTCTTTGAGGTAATTTTTGAATTGATTAAGCAAGGTCATAAGTCTTAGGTTGTTTGGGAGGGAATTCCAGAGCTTTCCGATGGAATTGGCATAGAGAGCATCACCTCCTGAGTTATTAGATTTGATGGTTAGTACCTGGACACTTTTTGATAATCGGAGGCAGGTTAGGTTGGAGTAGGGGGTCAGTATTTTGCTCAGTGAGGGGGTTTTGTCCGGTTGGTTAATTATTTTAAATGCTTCAGTGAGTTGGTTGAGTTTGAGAAGATTGGGCAGTTCTAACCAACCAAGTGTCTTTAGATTAAGGCAATGGTGGGTACGATAAGGCATTTCTGTTATAAATCTGGCTATATGATTATAGGCTACAGAGAGTTTATTGAGCTCTCTCCTACTGAGGAATGAAAGTACCTGGGAGGCGTATAGGAGGGTGGAGAGGAGATGAGTGCGAGCAATGGTTAGTTTGGCATAAGGTGTTAAAAAGTTCTTTATTCTGTACATTGAGCCGAGTTTCTTGTTTACAGACTTAATGGTTAGGCTAATGTGCATACCAAATTTAAGCTTGTGGTCAATAGTCACACCTAGTAGTTTGGTATAAGAGACAGGCTCTATGATGGTGCCATTGGTGGATTCCACGTGGAAGGTTGTGTTATTATCATTTGGAGGTTCTTTTCCTGGGGGAGTAGATACAGAGGGGAAAAATAGTAATAACTTGGTTTTAGTTGGATTAAGTATGAGTTTCAATTCAGAGAACCATTTTTCGACTATAGCAAAACAGTGTTGGGTTATTGCTTGGAGTTTCGGGAGAGAGACGTCGGAGCAGATCAGGGTGGAGTCATCTGCATATTGGATGCAGGTGGCTTTGGGGATGACTGAGTGAAGATCATTTATGAAGACGGAGAAAAGAAGGGGACCAAGTATAGAGCCCTGAGGAACACCAATGGTATTGGGGAGTAGGTCAGATAGCCTGTTTTGCCACTGGACAGCTTGTTGCCTACCAGAGAGGTAAGCATTGAACCAACTTATAGCTAGGTTGTTAAGATGTAGGGTTTCCAGGGTATGGAGCAGATGCTGGTGATTGACCATGTCAAAGGCTTTCGATAGGTCAAGAAAGAGAGCAGAGGATATTAATTTATTATTACGGTTGTTATTGACTGAGTCAGCAAAGGAATGAAGGGCAGTGGTTGTACTATGATGGGGGCGAAAACCATGTTGGGTATTAGACAAGAGACTGTTAAGGGTGAGGTAGTCTTACAACACAACTGCTGACAAAAAATAAACTGCATGACTTTTCAGTGCAATTATATGAAGGAAGTGCAATCAAAATGCAATTGTTAAAAGATATTGCAGTTGATTGTACAACAACCTCCTTAAACTGAACAAAAAAGTTGACAAAGCTCCATAAGTATACAATGTCTAGGCATCCCCTGAAGCTCAACTGCATCTGTGGAGGAAAGAACAGTGTTTCCTACCTTGCAGTCATCTGCATACTTTGTTAACTAAAAGTTGCTGTCCATGTTTATCTGAAGACATGCTACTGAACAGTAAAGGGCCCAGCCCCAAGCCCTATAGTGATCCACTTATTGTGCGAAGTCTGCTGAGATTATTCCCTCATTCTGAATCAAACCATCTTCTGATCCGGTTAACTACACAGAAGTTAACTTTTAACTGTTTTAGCTTATCCAATATACCTACATGGGTAATCAAATGTTTTTGCCAGATTAAATATATTCTGTGAAGTGTCAAACCTTTACCTGTTGGAGCTGAAACATATCTAAAAAAATGCTACGCAAGTTTAGAAAGCAGGACCTTTCCTTCATATACCAATAAACATCTTAACCTAGGAGCAAGAGGCTTCATATTTCTTTCTGCAATATAAATAATATATTTTTTCATTTACTTGGTCTGGTAATTATCTTGATCTGAAGTAAGCTGCACACATATGTACCTTTCATTAATTTACTAAGTCACTGCACACATATGTACCTTTCATTAATTTACTAAGTCACTGCACACATATGTACCTTTCATTAATTTACCTAGTCACTGCACACATATCTACCTTTCATTAATTTACTAAGTCACTGCACACATATGTACCTTTCATTAATTTACTAAGTCACTGCACACATATGTACCTTTCATTAATTTACTAAGTCACTGCACACATATGTACCTTTCATTAATTTACCTAGTCACTGCACACATATCTACCTTTCATTAATTTACTAAGTCACTGCACACATATCTACCTTTCATTAATTTACTAAGTCACTGCACACATATGTACCTTTCATTAATTTACTAAGTCACTGCACACATATGTACCTTTCATTAATTTACTAAGTCACTGCACACATATGTACCTTTCGTTAATTTACCTAGTCACTGCACACATATCTACCTTTCATTAATTTACTAAGTCACTGCACACATATGTACCTTTCATTAATTTACTAAGTCACTGCACCCATATATATCTTTATTTAATTTACTAAGTCACTGCGTACATATGTACCTTACATTAATTTGTTAAGAAGCACTTTAACAGGTTTGACTGATGTTTCTGATTTTGTATACAAAATCTCCTTGAATATTCTAAAGTACTGCATAGGAAACGTTCTTGATGTTATTCAAGGCTACTTCTGCAATAAGTGGTATACAGTACTATACCATAGTTCTAACTCTATATCTCCCCCTTTCTTATTACTTCAAATGCTATTTTGTTGTTGTTGTTAGAACATGTATCAGATTCACCTTTAGGGTAAGAAGGTATTCTGTTATCTTTTATTACTATGGCATATTACTGATTTTTTTTCAGTCTTCATTTTTTCTGACATAGCTGAAGAAATCTTTTCTAATTTGTCTTTGGTGATTACATGTTACACAGTTAATGTTCAACAGATAACTACTTGGAGTTGTGTATGTTTTGTTTAAACTAGTCTTAATACTGATTGAGAAGTTTTTTCTTCTTACAAGCGCACATGTCAAACGGGGCTTTACAGCTTTGCCAAAGGAAGTCTGTTTTGAACTTCCCAATATATATTAACCATTCTATTTTTATTTTTGTCAGAAAGGATGCACATAACTTATTTTGCTTGTTTTTAATTATTCAAATGTGATTAACGTAAAAACAAAAGATGGTAATAAGATATTGCAAACATGAAAGTTTTGATCAGGGAATTATCAGCACAGTGAATGGTATTTAGTATCTTTAACCATTACTTACAGGAAATGGGGCAATAAATACAAAATATCAGTTTTACTATATTCAGCAAACAAATCTATTAACCTTAAGGGGAATGGCAGTATAACACTGCTACAAAAAGGTGTTCATATCTAGCTAGGTACAGAGAAACTGATATTTTTGTTTATACTAACATCTTAAATCTTATTCACAAACATTTTTGCACTTTTCCCACAAATTCATTACCGCCTTACCTAATATACCCAAAAGATAATAAGTAAGATAAACAGATACAGTGCTTGAGTTCTGTATTAATGGATGGGGATTATATGCTTATATTTTTCACTTTTGACTTTGCGACTTATGCGTTGTTAATATGTACAAAGCCAGCCACTGAGCAAGTAAAAATCATATACAATCCCTGAATAGCATCAAGAATCATTCAGTATATTTATGATTACTGGAACTGATATAACTGTTCATACCTCCCAACTTCTTTCCTCAAACAATCTGGACAAAGCCAAAAACAATGGGGGGACACAGGCGCCAAATAAGGCACAGTTATTAAAAAATAACTCTTAACTCATTTAAAAAAAGTTAAAAGAACAAAACATTTTGCAGCAACTTGCATTTTCTTAACAATAAAAAGGAAATAAACTCTCATGCCTGGCATTGCTGATGAACTGTAATCTCCCATTAACTTCCCCCCAAAATAAAAAAGTTTATAAGGAACAAGGCAAAAATATGAGGCAAAATTATGGAGATTTTGCAAAACCAGAACAGTTGAGAGATATTCAGCTATGTGGTCATTCATTATGGGACAGAATTCATCTACTGCCTCAGTTGTTTTTGTATTCATGCTAAATAACACACCTTAAAGGTTCTATAATGAAACATCATGTCTTTTTAAGCAGTGATGTAAAACATCATAAAGAAACCACAGAACTGCAAAACAAAACACTGTACCCCAAAATATTGCACAAAAGAGCAAAATCATTGTTTTTGATCCCCCAGATTCACATCCCTGATTTCCAAATAAGCTACTGCCAACATTGGAAAAACTCCAAAAAAAGGGAATATTGAAAAAAAACACATTTTCTGTTTTCACATTCATGCAGCTTTGCTGATTACATTACAGCACCTGCAACTAACCAATGTTCAGTATCCATAGATGTTGACAATACTAATAGTTCGCTAACATACCAGCATTTTGTCAATAGCACCCACCATGACAACCAGCACTTTTCACAGAAGCAAGTCATAAATGTCTAATGCATTGCTTATTTTAGAATTTGAGAAATCCCAAAAGTTACACTTGCCAGTGGTAGCTACTTTTTTTAGCCAAAATACAAAGGTATCATGATCTGTGCCAATACTGCAAGATTCAATTTCTGTGGAGGAAAAGGAAGACTCATGTTAGTGTGTATAGTGCGTGTAAATCATTAATGTCCTATGTTTGATTCTTTACTCTCTGTTCTAAGTTAACATTTATGAATTGACTATTAATTCTGAAGTAAAAATATTATCTGAACAATACTCTGACCACTCAAGACATGGTCAGTTGAAGTTTCCTAGCACAAATGCTCTAGTAGTTATGTTTATGACCTGCAATTTACTTTAGAACCTCTCTTGTTCACTGGGAATCATGGAAAGGTATTGTAACAGACTATGAATATGACAAGATAACTTTGCTGTTAATATTAATTGCAACACCGGTAAATTGTATGATGCATGAAATAAACAAACCCCAATACATTTATTTAATTCACTTATGTATTAACATTAATATCCTGGTGTCTCGATAGATGCCTTATAGGAAGTCTGAAACATCTGTAAAGCAATATTTTAAATAATCTTAGCTATAAAAATCAAGTTATGTGACAACAGTGTCCTTAAAAGAAAAAGGTAAGAAAGACCTCATGTGTAAAACAGGGTTCAACATTAACTCTGACATAAACAAAAAAAATCTTAAAATTACTAAAGCCTTTACTAACACAACTAAGTTCATTCCACACAGAAGTACTGTTACAATGACAAATGGGATACGTATCATGTTTCCCTGTACTCTTCTGTTCTGAGTTCATATCTATCTCTTTCTAGATTTTAGTACAATAATGCTTTTAAAACTTATGACATACTATATATAGTTCTGATACCCAGTGATAAACTATCCATCTACTGCATTAACTTTATTTTCTTTTAAAATGTGTCACAGATGTTTTTAAATTCTAATTTTAAAGGCATATGTAATACCTCCTACATAAAGTAGGTTGTAAGTATATTTGAGCAAATGAACTAACCAAATAGCTAGTAAGTAGCAATTTCCTAACATACTGCTTGTGCTCATGCCATTGTAATAAGAAACAGTGAAACAAGTGTTTTATTAAACGTTGTTAATCAACTGGTTGAACTGGTTCAAGGACCTATTTCAGACTAAACCCACACCATGACAGAACAGTATCACTTAGACTACAACATTGTATAGGATGACAAATAATTTCAAGTTACTGATACTTACAGTACAATAAAAATAGAAATGAAACACCTAGCCCTGATTTGACATTCACAGTGTAACAAGGACAGAAGTGAAATGTTTGATCCTGGTTTGGAAACATTCTGTGAGTGACAACTGCTTGCCCAACAGAGCAATCAGAAGCTTTTAAAACAGCACAAATCTGAACACATAACAGCCTGCAATAAACTTTGTATGACATTTACAAACACACGTCTTTTCTTGGTATAATACATTTAAAAGGAATGTATTAGAGCCATAATGGGTTGTCCGAAAAGTGCAGCTCAGGTTATGCAAAAATATTACAAATCTCAATGATGTGATTCAAAGTAGTACTGGTTGACTAAGCAGAAGTGCAGGTAGAAAAGAGAGTACTAGAGAAAAAACACTGTAACATTCAGAGGTAGTAGTCGGAACAGAAGAAAGGATATTAGTAACAAATGTGCTTCATTTGTAATGGAACAATATGCATTTTGTGGACATGCCTAATACTTTACCGTTGCTATCCCGTGTCCTGAAAACACATGTAATTTATACTCCATTTTCAAGTGAACTAACAGACTCAAAACAAAAACGTATTGCAGTTCTTGACTTACTGGGCAATGAGTTTCATGAGACAGGACTAAACTCTGAGAAAGACTTTCACCAAGAAACTTCCTGAAGGAAGGATGAGCTAATAGAGCACTGTCAGCTGTGGATCTCAGGGAATACGTTGTGCTTGTGATATACAGTATGGATATTAGACAGATACACTAGATACTAAACAGCAGTTTAAATGTGAGTTGAGTTGAAGTATTTCTCTGGCACTTATACATAACCAGTCAACTTTCTATAAAGTAAAACAGTGATGTTCCCTAAGGTCAGACAAAGTTACAAAGTGGTGTATTTTGTTAGTGGCAATTTATAAGGTATCTTATACGAAAAGTTGCAAGTACGTACAGGTAGGCAGTACTCTAACTTTGGGATAAGCTTTGTTAATTTCTACTGCTTTCTTAACTGAAGGTTAAAATATATGAGAAACTGCAGTGAAATGTTAGCTGTTTTAGTGTTTCATCAAAAATTACTGCCGGCATGCATGTTAGATGAGAGATGCTGTTTTAAGGTGAATCACGTGTATTTTTGTTTTGTTAGAAAAGGGACTAGTGTACCTAGGGAATCAACTAAGCTAAATGAGTGGCTGCTGGAATGGTTTCTAAGCATTGTAATACCATGGAGGATGACATATTACTATAAATGATAACTTTATGATCAACCGATTCCAGAGGAGGTTGAAACTAATCTGTAGCTCACTATGTGGCGGAGCTATGGGGTTAGAGGCTAGTACAATCACGTCATGTCGATTTAGCATGTAGTCAATAGTAGACAGGACTAATGGTAAGTTCTTAATAAATATGGTGAACAGCAGTGGGCTTACAAAA
Source organism: Protopterus annectens (assembly GCF_019279795.1). Lineage (NCBI taxonomy): Eukaryota > Metazoa > Chordata > Ceratodontiformes > Protopteridae > Protopterus > Protopterus annectens. Next base: position 1,388,601,496 of record NC_056739.1, read on the forward strand.
TGATCCTTGGGGGAATCCAGTTTTATGTGTGCCAAGGTATGAGGAGTGTCTTCAATGGAAACTTTGAAAGTTTTATTCCTTAAGAAGGAGGAGAGCCACTTGACTGCAAATTCACCACAGCCAAAGCACTGAGAAGTACACTGTGACCTATTAATTCAAAAGCCCTTTTATCGTCAATGAAGAAAATGCTAAAAAGATGCCTTTTTACAGCTTTTTAAATTTAATATGTCACTTTATATAACATGATACAAAACTAGTTTCTGTCCAGAAGGTCATATTTGCTGAAGTGATCTACAAGCTGATCAGAATGGAGATTTTTAACTTTTGCAACAAGAAGACTTTCAGCAATGCACCTAAACTCTGAAGGAAGCTTAGGGGTTGGGACTACTGCTTTGGGGTGTGACTGCATGTTTCCAAACAGACACACATTAAATAGTTTCAGTTGTTTAATTCTGAAATTCTACATAGCAATTCTGCATATATCACCCCACCCCATCCAGATCAGCCCCCCATAATGAGTATTTCTTGTGTGCATTTCATACAATTACTAGTAGGAAAAAACTTTATTTATTTTATTTTACAGTTGTTGACCGGGCTAGTCTGGCTGGATAACAAGTCCATTTTCAGCAGAGGCCCGAGGTCAACTTATACAAGATGACCAATTTTAACTGTTTAAGAGACTTAAAATTCAACTGAATATGATGCTTCCTTTCATACAATAACCTCAGGCAACTAGTTTCTCAGTCCACAAGAACCTGCCCACACTCTTAACTCTTCCATTTTTCCAAGCATAACGATTACTAACTTTCAAAAATGTATCAGTCTAAAACTTGTCTAATTACCTGACTGAACATTGCCCCATTTTCTCCTGCTGTTTTCTTAAAGCTATAAAGCCTCCACTTATCCTGAAACACATTCACTTTGTCCCTGAAACTGAAGAAAATAACCATCACATGGAGTTACAACTTAATAATTGTGAACAAAGTATACATTGGCAATACTACTGCAGTTGGCACATTCTGAAATCTGGTAAATTAACAAAATTAAAAAAAAACAACACAAATTTGAACTTAAAAAACAACAAACTAGGATCACAGCACAACTACTTTTTATTGATCAAAACATTAAGTGCTTTCATTCCCTATATCCTGGGAGTTCATCAGAATAAAAACAATAAAAAAATCCCTGTTTAAAACTGTTTTTCACCTGTCACATGACTATGTTGAACCAATCACCTTAACCCCTTTCCAGCGTTATTATGAATTCTTAAAGATGTATAAAACTGTTTTTCATCAAGAATCATATGTTTGTCTACATAATTCCCCTTCCACTACACATTCTAAGAATATTTAATAATTCAAAAGTTAAACATTTATATGTATAAAAGCATTTAAAATATTAAAATGTGAGTACATATTAAAAATGGGGAAATAATTACAATATGAGTATTTCCTAATACTCATGTATGCGTGGCAGAATGAACCTTACTAAAACAGCAAAGGATGACTTTCTGAACAACAGTGAATATGGAAAACAACAAAGTAAATTAACCATTAACATATTTTAACACCTTCATTGAATTATCACTTAAGGCATAGGCAGACATAAATTTACATAAAAGAAAGCAAACCATATTAACATGTTCCCAGTTGCAAACATTATGCATCACATATATTATTTTGCACGATTCTCATCAATCCAATATTACATAAATTGTTCAATTCCTGCATTACCTTAAACCTCATTCCTCCCACAGAACATTACTATATGCAGTATTCACCTAAATTCTATTTTTTTCTATGTAATTTGCTTCTACCCTTTTCTAAAGATGCAAATACCACTACTTTTATATCTCTTACAATATTCAACACTTCAAATACAGTTGGTTTAGACTTTGATTTTCATTTTTTTTTTGCAGACACCAGAATAAAACTTAAGGCCTTACAATGTCAAGGCAATTCAGATCCTGAATCCTAGCACAATTTTCTTAGTTACACTCATTTCCTCAACCAATACTTCTTACAGACTACTCTGTAGAGAATTTTTAAAGTCTGCCAACTTATTACTCTCCAGTTATCTCTAGCTTCCCTAATGCACCTCCAACATTTTGCATCTCTCAGAGGATAAATTCTTTGGAGTCTGCTTGTGGTATAAAAATACCACTGAAACACTTCCAAGCAAAAATTCTAAATCCTCTAGACTTTGTTGCATCTTTGAGAGCTATACATGTGTCCTCCCATTGTTTCCTTGCGAACTGCTTATTTAGTCTATCTTCCCAATCATTTCTAACCTCATCTGATTGATTACTGTATTTATTATGCAATATTCTGTTTGTCCTAGTAATTATCACTTTTTAACAGCGGATTCTGTTCTTGATTCAACTACAGACTCTACAAGAACAGGTCATTTACTCAGGATTACTATATCACTTTCTCTTTGCCTGTACTCTGATTATCAATCCCTGATATGGAAGGCAGTCTCTAGCCTGAAACAAATATCTTCTTGGCCTCTTCACATTCTATTATCTTTCTCTCTTTATTTGCTCCCAATACCTTGGTTCCTTTGTCAGTTTTCTCCAGTATATTTCGGACCCCTCTTGCCTATTCACTGTGCCCCTAATTGTGGTCATCCCTATCTGCAAAATCCCCTTTCTCCATTCTCACGTTGGCTTAGTTCTTAGAATATTTATTTATTGCCCAGGAAAGTCCAGTGGGTCAGAAACCCATTTTCAGTGGAGGCTCTGGGAGAAAAGCTCTACAAAAAACTAATACAGAGTACACAAATTTAACAAAAATGGCATTTCACAGAAATAGAAGCAACATATTACAATATATATATAAAACTAATACAGAGTACACAAATTTAACAAAAAATGGCATTTCACAGAAATAGAAGCAACATATTACAATATATATATATATATAGATATATATATATATATATATATATATACACACATACATACATACATGTGTATATATAATACATATATATGTGTGTGTGTGTGTGTGTGTGTGTGTGTATATATATATATATATATATATATATATATATATATATATATATATATATATATATATATATATATATTAAAATGCAGATAAGTTTTATAGTACAATTCAAGGTTTATACTTATGCAAACAATTGCACAGCAATGTAAAAGACAGAAATTAAGTTGCCATCCAGTATAGAATGTGATTCATGATATTTCACATACATTAAGTAAGGGACAGGTTTAAGGTGGCTTGTTGTTTGTTTTGCAGGGGCAAGAGAGGTTATTGAGGTAATGGCTTTTTAATGCTGATTTAAAGTTTTTTAAACAGTCAATTTGAGTTATGTGGGAAGGTAAGGTATTCCATAGTTTAGCAATGCTATGGGAGTATAGACTTTCTCCAGCTCTTTTTTTTTGGGTTTGGTTACATTTAATAGTTGTTTCCTGGTGGATTTAAGAGTTTGGGTTAGAATATAAGTTTGTAGGATGGAGCAGAATGCTAGGCAGGTGTTGGGTTTAAAAATTAGTTTGTGGGCTAGAGTTATTTGGGTATAACTGAGTTAGTGGAAAATTTGAGCCAGTTCAATTCTGAAATTGCTTGGCAATGGTGTGAGCAGTTAGGCTTTCCTCAGGCAAACTTAGGTATTTTGTAACAGCAGGGCTGCAGTTTATTGCTAAGAGATGAGTGAAAGCTAGTAAAAATGGCACTTCCATATAGAAGGGAAGGGATAAGTAAGGTACTGGCCAATTTTGTTTTGTTGTGGTTATCTAGGTAGTGTTTATGACAGTAAAGTTTGCCTGGTTTGAAGTGAGTTTTCATTATTGTGTTGAGAATATGTAGCTCAGAGGTGAGTTCATCATTGATTGTTATGCGTAATAATTTTGCTGTCTTCACAATTTCAATTTCTCTTTATCTTGTGAAAATATTTTGAAATTGATATCTGGTGGTTTTGTACAGAAATGTAAATGTTTGTTTTGGGGGGTTTAACAACTGTTGTGCATTATTTAGCCAGGTTTCTATGGTTGTGAATGCATTTTGTCTAACTGTAAGGACATTTGAGAAATTATTGGAGGCTGACATTATGGTAGAATCATTGGTGTATTGGATGAGTCTACCTTGTTGGGAAGCTTTGTGAAGATCATTGATGAATGCATTAAAGACTAGGGGCCCTAGAATGGATCCTTGTACTCTATATTTTTATCCTATATTTATTTATTTATATATTTGTATCCTATATTGTTTGTCTGATGTTCTGATTGTTCATTATGCCATCTTGACTGATTGTTCCCTATTCTATTGTTTAGGTAATAGGAGAATGAAGTAAGAGAAATGGGGAAGCATCCTAGCTTTGCTAGCTGGTTTAGCAGTTTGGTATGTGAAACTGTGTCAAAAGCCTTTTATAGATCCAGCAAGATTACTGAAGTAGGCAGACCAGCATCAATGCTTTGTTTACATTATCAGTGAAAGAGAGAAGGACTGTGATAGTGCTGTGAGCAGGAAGGAAACCATACTGGGTAGGGGCAAGAAGGTAATTTCCAGAGAGGTATTTAAGTAGTTGAGTCTGTACACATTTTTCTAAGATTTTTGATAATGGGGAGAGTATAGAGATAGCCCGAGAGTTAGAGAGGCTGTGGGAATTTCCACCTCTATGTCTTCTTCTTCTTCTTTCGGCTTTTCCCGGTTAGGGGTCGCCACAGCGGATCACCTTGTCCGCTCATGATTGGCAGTGGAGATTTACGGTGTCGAGTTGCCAGCCCGGCGCCCAACCTTTCACAGAAGGCACACACACACACACACACACACACACACACACACACACACACACACCTAGGGCCAATTTAGAGTGTCCAATACACCTACAGCATGTCTTTGGGATGTGGGAGGAAACCGGAGCACCCGGAGAAAACCCACGCAACCACAGGGAGGACATACAGACTCCACACAGATGGAGTTATAATAGATTGTTTTCCACAATAGGGGGACATAACATTCTGAGATGGAGCGATTTATAAGAGTGCTAACTGGATATGCAATCGCATTTGCTGCAAGTTGTAAATACTCGGGAGATAAATTATTAGTGGAAAGAGAGCAGGGTTTTAGTTTGGTTAGGAGTTTGAGTATAGGAGAGGTGGGTACTGGTTGAATAGTACAGTAAGGAGTTGTGTGAGTATTGCCAGAAGTGCCTGAGGAAAGGATGCTGGTGTTGTCATGTGTAGAACTATTTATGTCCTAGGAGTTTAAGTTTATGTTTACTGATGAGTCTTTGATTAGCTTTTGAATGGTAGTGATAAAATGAGTGTTGAAGTTATGGGCAGTTTGTTGTAGATTCTTATCAGGTAAGGGAGATGGGTTTTGCAAGGTGCCAGGATTAAGCAGAGTAGAGACAGATTTCCAGAACTGTTTTGGGTTGTTATTTAGGGTAGACAACTTAGAAGAAAACTAGTTTTTTTTTTTTTGTCTTGTATGAGTAGTTTCTTAGCTTTATTCCAAAGTTGCTTGTAATTAATCTTGTTTTGTTTTTTTTCTCATAAATCTGTTTTATTTACTTCAGAGATAATTCACCATCAAATTTACAACAGTCCAGTGTACAAACTGGGTACATACAAACAAAGAATACAATCATATCGAGTGTAGACCATAGAGATAATTTACCAGCAAGATTACAATAAACAAGGAAATGGCACATAAGCAACAGGACTGTAGACAGCTTTGCATTAAAAAAATAGTAGTATGACTTGATATAAAGATTTCTGACCTTTAGTTAACCCACAACTATATACAATATTTACAACTGCTACAATGAGAAATCCCACAGAGCAGGGAGTTTACTGTTTCGTATGTTCTATATAGTTAATACGAAACTGTGGAATTTACCCTGCTTATTATATTATTACGTATTCAGAGGACAGAAGGTAATGATTATTATAAGTTAATGTCTGTAATATCTACTAAGAGTATTATTCCTTAAGAATGTGGTCAATGAGAAAACCCCAAAACTTTTGGTAGTAGGAATGTTTATTACTATTTCTTATCATTTTATGGGAGGTGCTGTATTTGAGTGCCATGTTTCTGTATCCCTCCAATGCTAATTTGGATCTCTCTGACCAGTTTTGAGTGATATAATGTTTCATTAACATAAAAGAGTGATAAGAATGTGAAATTTCTGTTTGGGTAGTCTGCCTGTGGCAATGTGAAGGATTGCAAACTTCCATGAAATAGTATAATCTCATCTTGTTACTTTCTGCTACTCTATAAATATAATATTCTGTATGGATGTTGTGATTCTCCTTAAGTATTTGCATCCAAAATCACACTCTCCTTATTTCTTGAATTTCCTAATTTCAGTATCATCCCTTTCCACTTTGATTTATTGCTTTCTGCTTGTGTTATATATATGAGCCTTAATTGTGAAGCTCAAAAATATCCATTCAAATCAGGTAATCCTAAACCACCTTGTTCTATAAGAAGGCTCAACTTATCCCGTGTGACCCTTGCCCTCATTCCTTCCCAGATAAATTAATTCAACTCTTTTATCAATTCTTGTCCACGGCATCTGCTCTGTATGCCTGATTTATACATAAAACTAAATGGACTAGAAACATTTTCACTGCTTGTATTTTGCTATCCATATCCATAAACCACAGTTTCCAATTTCACAGTTTTTGTATTACCTTTTTAATCTCTTTCCACATATCCTTAGCTGCCATAATAGAATCCTTTTTAACCCATACTCCTAAATACCTAATTTTACATTGTCCCCACAATGTGGGTATTGCTGAACCAGTTAATGTGTGGGTACATGGTTAATTTTATATTCTAAAAACATTTGAAACTGTCTCAAAAGATCCCACAACACTGAGATGCCCTTTCATAGTTTTATAAGTTATAAAAATATTGTCTGTCAATAAAGCCAACGTTTCTTGAATACCATGTCAATTATAAGCCCGGATTTCTGAGTCCTTTATTTTCTTTGCCAGTGACTATAAATATAAAGCAAATAACAAATGGGGAAAGAGGACACCCCTACCTGGTTCCTCTGTTCACACACAACTTGTCAGGGAGGAACCCACTCAGTTTAATTTTTGTCTCCGATCTCTCATATATCCTCCTAATTAACCTTATTATTGTATCAGGAAATCCAAATGCTTCCATTGCCCTACTCGTAAAATCCCAGCTTACTCTTTCAAATGCTTTCTCTGCATCAAGATCCACCAACAACAGCAGTATTTTCTTACATTCTACTTCCTTATTGTTCTATTAATGCTCTCAAATGTTTGCCTCCCCTCCACAAAACCATACTGGCCCACATCTATCAAATTTGGCAAAACATTTGCAATTCTTTTAGCTATTATAGACATAATCACTTCATAATTATGGTTTAAAATTTAAATGTGCCAGTACAAAGCTGGGTCTGATGAGTCTTTGCCGACTTTAGGTATTACAGCCACCACAGCTTTCTTCCAGGATGTTTGTGCTTCCCCTCCTTATAAAATACTGTTAAACAAAACCTTCCACATCTTTATCACTTTCTTCCCTTCTACTTCCAAACTTCCACAGGAATAGCTTTCCTGTAGACTGATTATGATTATACATCACAATTTTTATCTCACCTCCTTCTATCTTAATTGTTTACTGTTGACTCTCATCAGCCTTTAACCTTAGCATACCTAAGTACCCCTTAAATATTTATATTTGTATTCTTTCTTGATTTCCACATTTCTCAGCTTTATACAAATGTTCATAAAACTTTTGAAACATCTCTATTACCTCTAAAGTATCTCTGGTTATTTTTCTTGTTATAGACCAAGTTTGGCACAACCTTTTCTACTTTCTGTTGCCTAAGTCATTTTGCTAAAAAAAATTGTGCTCTGGGGTTACTATCAAAAAACAGTTGCTTAACAGCAATCTTTCTAAACTCATGCATATTATCCAGATAATCCCTTATTTTCTCTTTAGCACTCTGTAGTTGGACTGTCTCTTGTTCAGTAAGAATCTGCCTATTCCGCAATACTTTAACCTTTGTCAGCCCCTCAAAATAATTCCTGTTACTTCTTAACCATATCAAGTTTTCTTTTATTGCTCTTTGCATGCTGCATTTCTTAATATAGTTCAGTATTAATACCCTTTTGTCTATTCTTGTGAGGCCATTCACATTCCAAAATAAAATGGATAGTGTAGCCATTATGATAAAAAGTTATTATCCCCATCTGTTATATAGGACAGCTTTTCTAAACATCTATTTACACCTTTTATGTTACTTGAACCCACTAATGGTCAGCAGGGTGATCTTTTATACAGTTGTTTCTTGTCACCTCCATTTGAACCTATGTCACATTTCACAAGAATTTTTCTTTTAATGAAACCCTTCACACATAAAAATAAACACACACCCCAAACACCTCCAAAACCTATTAACAAACACACAACACTATATACAGCTCTAAATAATGAAGACTAACCCTCATGATAGAACAATTGCTCCAAATCAACAGCTGCACCCACAGGCATTACTTAATCTAAAATTAAAGTTATCCATGCTAAGCAGCTTGTTATAGCCTGTGCTCCTACTTACACTAATTGCTATATGTTCTTGTCTTATCTTTATTCCCTCCCAGATATGGAAAACAAATTGTACACTTTCAGAAAATGATTTAATTTTTAGCCTTGAGAAAAAGTGCATGACTATATTTAAACAAACTAAATTATATACTGTTATAGTAAATGCACAGATTTTTTTAGGTACCAGGAGAGCTGCAATCTCTTATTAATTTCCAGTCATTTCCAATCATTTCAAATTTTATTTTTTACTAAGCTGTTTGCCCTTGTACCTTTTAATTTTACAAATCCCTCAGCAAAGAATGCCTGGAACTATTGTGATTTGTTGCCTGCACTTGTAGTCATACTGCCTTCATGGAAACCTAAGAACAGAAGGTACAGCTGCCCTCAGCTTCACACTTCAACTCATAGTGAACATTCAATTTGCTAAAGGAAAACTTTTTATTCCATTCACAGTGTTCTCTTATTTTTAAAGCCCACATGCTTACACACACACACACACACACACACACACACACACACACACACACACACACACACACACACACACACACACACACACACACACAGATGTTAATAGATTATGTCAAGGGTACTACTCCAGACATTCACCTATGCAAAATTAAGAGAAAACGTCAGCTCTACATATATTATGATTAGTGCACCCATACACCCCATTCTGTAAGCCAATAGTCAAAGATTATAGCATATTTACTTAAACATGCTTTCATCTAGCCTTTCTTATCTTTTTACATTGTAATGCCTACATTTTTTTAAATATTATGAAGAAAAAAGTACTTGCTTCCTTTGGTTTATTTATCACTTACAACAATCACTGAAAGTGGTTTACTATATAACATGCAACCTATATCATGAAAATGTTTTATACAAATATTAACAAAAAATTGTTTTACTTGCGGTTACCTTTTTCCTTTCCAAACTTTAATGGCATGAAGTGTAATACATGCCTTTCATTTTCCCTAAGTTTAACAAAGTCAACTAAAGTCCAAGCTATCTCAGCCACATCTTCTTGAAAAAGCCATATTTCACAAATGTGACTGATGCTTGTAGTATCACATTTATTCACTAATTGCAGTGTTGCTGGTCTTCTTCCTGTTCATCTCCATCTACCAGTATCATACTCCAATTCAAGGTACTCCCAATTCTGAGTCAACTCTGTTTGCTTTTTTTTTTTTTTTGTATTTTATTTTTTTGTTTTCTGTCTCTCAAGCTTTTTCATTTGGAACATGGGAAAATGGTTTCACAGCCAAAGCCTCTTATGACCTTTATCGTCAGAATAAGAAACAGAGTCCTCTTCTGTTTGATGGCTCACTTTTTGTTGACATATGTTTGTATTTCTCTCTTAGTGCATTTTACATCAAAAATTGACTTTGATCTCCCAGGAAAAAGTTTTTTGAAGACAGCAAGATACAGTACTTTGAATCTCACAACTACCTCTTGACATTCCATGACTGCTGGGATAATTTTGCTACTCTTCTGCCTCCTGAACAGTGAATAATCATTTCCCACAAATACTCTACTGTCTCCAATTTTTAATATTTTGCCCTTCTGCCACAATTTTGTCAGGATCAACTCTTTCTGCTGGTATGATTGCATCTTTACTAACAAAGGTCTTGGCTACTTTCTCAGGGCCAGGTTTGGAGCATACACACAATGTGCCTTTTCATTTAAAAAATCCTGCAGAATACCAGATCAGATTCTTATTTGTGTTTTCCTAAAATGAATACACAATGTTCCTTCCAGTTTCTGTGATACAGCAGAACATCTCAAGATCTTTTCTGCTTGCTTCTTCTTCTAACTCTACCATTTTTTTTGAAATAGCTCTTCTTAAACAGTCTCATACTCTGCTAGCCTTTTCTTCATTTCAAACTCTGATTTTTGCAGTTTAACTAGTTTATCTGAATAGCTGGTTAAAGCATCTTCCATTTTCCCAGCCTTTTGTTCTTTGAGTTGATATGCTTCTTTAATGTTTTGTTTATTTCAATCAGCTCTGAGAACATTTGAGTTATTCTTTCTGTAAATTACTGGAATTCACCTCTTGTATCAAAGCTAAAGCTTGAATTGCTTTTTGCTGAACAGCTGCAGTATTCTTCCTGGTCAGTGTTTTCTCTTGACTTTTTCTAGTTGAGTTTCTTTCAGGCTCTCTAAGTTTCTTCTTTGTTGGCATTCAGGCAGTGTGCACTTACTAGCTAGTAACTGAAATTTACTAAAACTTTCAGACTGGAAGAGTTGATATTAAGCTGCTGATTAGTAAACAGCCATCCTGGAAGGCTCAACCATTAACACATTTTAATATTAAGACTATAAGAACAAACACAAACAAATGTTACTAATCAGTAAACGTATTTAATAAAACAGACAATGCAAATTTATTTCATATATTTAAATAATGAATTTATGAAAAACTAAAAAGTGTGTAAATACAAGGTGATTACTGCATTATGTTATGAGTGAAGTGCTTTAAATATTATTTTCATATCTGTGTACGGCAAATGTAACTGGAAGTATTTTAAAAAGGAAAGAAGTTGTATGCAGTGTACTCTGCTACCAAAATATGGGAATTAAATGCAAGAAAATTATCTACCTTAAAATAAAGTATAAACAGAAATATCTGCAAGATGGCTGCTTGTGTAACACATCTGAACATGACTGATGCTACTAAGCAGGATTGGGCTACCTGTACTGAAAGAGTACAGTGATACTACATGATTAGGATAAAATATTAGGAGTTTAGTGAATATAAGGCTTATAAACAACTACACAATTCAGCAGTATCTAAACCACGACAAGTATCTTAACTAAACTGTAATCAATTTGCAAATCACAGGAATTATAGCCCTTTCCCTACTGTAGTGTGATCTCAGGCTGGTAAATTTAATTAGCAGTGGATGAGGGGGTGCAAGGGGCTTGCCTACTGCATATACTAGTGCATTCCTTTATATTAGTTTGGGATCTGATCAAAAATTATCAATTGTATTTTGTTTTCAGTCTTCTGAGCTTTTTCTGTTTCATATATATTATATACAGGATCATAAACAAATGAGTACAAAGCAAAAACTAAGTAAAAAAATATAAAAGAGAAAAAGTATCACACTGGGCACAAAAAATGTAAGTTAGCGCTTTCGTTTATATAATACATAAACTTCTTCAGACAAAATTACATGGGAAATAAACATTTAAATAAACAATTAAGAAATGACATAATTTCCTTTCCAAAGAAAAAAAAAGTCACAATAAAAGCCTCATTATCCACCAAAATAAAAGACATGCCTCAAAATAAAAAAATCTCCAACTACAAAATAAATTACATAGATCAAACCATCAACATTTTCTTGGCAATGCAAATGCTTGAAAATAATAAATAAATTTAAAAATAAGCAAAATCCAAAATTAATGCTCAAAGAACAATATATACAAAAACATTAAAAAGGTTTTTATAGAAACACAATAATAATTATCTACGTAAAGCCTTCAATTTCAAAACACTCATGATGGAAATAGTGTCATTCAGTCCTGGCAAAACTGAAGCATTCAACTTGAGTTGCCATAAAAGTTCTTTTTCCTCAAGTTGTAAGGAAGCCGGACCTCCCCTATTATTTTCGGCAACCTTATCAATAATCAAAAAGCAAAATTCATGTGTAGGAAAAGATAAAATATGTCTAGATAAAGCATTTGTAGTATTTGCTTTAGTGATGGCATAACAATGTTCATAAATTCGGTTTTTAAAGGCCCTATCGGTTTTGCCTCATTTCATAAACATATTTCTTAACAGACTACACTCATCCAAGAAATCTTCCTCCAATGTTACCATCCTAGCCGCCCTTACTAGCTGTCCTTTAACAACACCCCTCTTCTGATGAAAGGGGTGGCAGCTGGAAAAGTGGAGGAATGCATTTGAATAAGTGGGTTTTTGGAAAATCTTAGATGTAAATGCATGTAATACAAAATTCTTAGCTAAATTTACATCTAAAAATGAGATCTCATTTTCTTGAAAATCCCATGTAAAATTCAAAAAATTGGTAAAACTAGTCACCCTTTCAATAAATGATTTTGCAGAAGATGTCACCCTTCCAAAGAATAAAAATATCGTCCAAATAACGGCTGTACCAGGCGGTCTTACCCTGGAACACGGGGTCTTTAAATAAAAATTGCCTTTCCCAAAATGCCATTACTGTGTTGGCAAAAGTTGCACCACAAGGGGACCCCATGGCTACACCTGTTTGTTGTAAATAAAATTCAGACTCAAAGAGGAAATAATTGTTGGCTAATACTAATTCCAATAAGTATATGACCAAATCAATCTGATCTCCATCCATCTTCTGATCTAACAAAAAGTCCCTGAACCATTCACATCCTAAGTCTTGTGGTATACAGATAAAGACCAAAAAAACAGCTGCAAAACGTGGAGCAAGTAACACAAACTTGTAGGAAAAACCACCTTTAATAACAAAGCAAAGCTTTAGGGCAGAACCCTTCTTCAATACTAATACAATCAAGTCTGCATACTAGAAGCTTATATACAGGTCTAGAAGTCACATGATTAGCAGCCAAGAATCATGTGACAAACAGGTCTTAAAGTGCAAACAACATAATAAAACTTTAAAAAAACTTTAAAAAAATCAATTAATAATATTACGTAATCTAGTTAAAATTGGTTTTAAACTAACTTTGCTGTTAATTCCTGGATATGAATCAGCAGCTAGTCTTAAAATCCATTCAAATTCCTTAGTCTCAAGGCGATTATTCAGATCTCCACCTCTGGCACTAGGACAATTAAAATCAATAACTCTAAACTTAAAAGAATGTTCAGAGCCATGAATATTGATATGCTTATATAGTGCATTATTTTCACAACACCGTCTGACTTCTGAATTATGATCAATAACACGATCTTTCAGCTTACGAATAGTTTTTCCTACATAGAACGAGGTGCAGGATTTACATGTAGCCAAATAGATAACACCTGAAGTGTTACAAGTAGCTGAAATTTTACAATTGAATACTTGACCAGTGCTAGGGTGTGTGAAAATATCACTACCATTACCAAACATCTGTGCACAAGCAATACAGTTAAAACATTGAAAAGTTCCATGCTTAATAGCCAACGTCATAGGCTTAGGTTTATAAAAATCTTTATAACACAATAAGCTTTTGATAGTCTTCATATTTCTATAAGAGAAGCATGGTTTATCACCTACAATAGCTTTCATTTCATCTGAAGCTAATAAAATTATCCAATTTCTTGAGATAATTTGTTTAATCAGGTGACTTCTTCTATTAAAAGTGGTCATATATCTAAATGATGTCATCTCTTTATTGCTGTTATTATTTTTCTGGGATGTAGTTAACGAAATATCCTGCCCTTGATTAAAGCTGATAGGTTTCAAATAAGTCTTCCTAGCCTCTAAAATATCAATTCTTGACTTATTAAGTAGGTGGGCATCATAACCACTCGAGGTAAATTCGACTATCAAATCATCCAGTTGTAACTTGAATACATCATCATCTGTGTTGAGCCTACTTGTTCTAATAAACTGTGATTTTACCACACTTCTGAAAATATGTGGAGCGTGCATACTACTGTAATGTAAATATTTACAACAGCTAACTTCCTTCTTATATACAGAAGTATTAAGAATTCCTTCATTCAGCTGGATTTTTACATCTAAGTAACACATAGTATTTTCAGAAACTTGCATTTTAAATTTCAAATAATCAGTTGTGGAGTTCAAATAGTCAACAAAAACATCCAGATCATGAAGTGTACCATTCCAAACAATTAAACAGTCATCAACAAATCTTTGATAAAAAATAATATAGGTAGAAAGATTCCTATTACTATACAGATGTTTATGTTCCCATTGGTAAAGGACTAGGTTAGCGTATGTGTTAGCCACTGAGGTACCCATAGCTATTCCTGTTAACTGTAAATATAAAGTTTCGTTAAACATAAAAATATTATTTTTCAAAACAACATCCATAAGACAGCAGATGTTGTCAATGGATTTGAAATCAGGGTTAGGTTGTGTTATTAAAAATTCCCTCAGAAGCTCAAGTCCGGCATCATTAGGAATGACGGTAAATAAGGATACGATATCCAAGCTAACTAAATAATGTCTTTTAGTTTTTATATCAGACTCATTTCTAGTATACCATTGCTGTAGCTTAGATAACAAATCATGTGTATCTTTCAGGATGGTATTACAATTAAGTAGGTGTGGTTGTAACTGTTTGTGCAAGTAAACTGAAACTGGTTCTGTAATCCAGCCTCCACCTGAGACGATAGGTCTCATTGGTGGGTTATCCATAGACTTATGTATTTTTGGGATACCATACAAATGAGGTATCAAAGGACAAGGTACAGTTAGAAAATGAAACAAATCAAGGTCGATGTCACCATTAAGCTGAAGTTCAAATATTACCATGTTGACATAACTCACACATTTCTTTACATCTGCATGTGTAACTATTTTAAATGCATTCTCATTATTCAAAAGTAGAGAAACAGCTGAAAAATATTTATCTCGGTCCATAATAACAGGCATACCACCTTTGTCCGCTTGCTTTATTACAATGTCATTATTATTTTGTAGACTTTTTAATGCTTCATACTCTGCAAAAGTCAAATTAAAGTTCTTATTCCTCATGGGCCGTGGCTGTAGGTGCGCATGCGCTTTGGGATGAACACATGATACCAAAGGCTCATTCATTTAAGTAACTGGTGGGGGGAGATTTCAGATGTCAAGAGGGTGGTTATTATTTAATTATTTAAAAAAATGTTGTCAAAATTATATTTTTTTTTTTTTTTTTTTTTTTTTTTTGTGTTGTTTGTTGTGGTTTCCTATGGAGATGCCACTGTGTCACTGCCACTGGTCGTTATGAAACTAAACTTCAGGTTCAGTAATAAATCTTCATTCATCTAATCTTAATCTGAACCTGGTGAATCTGGTAGGTTTTGGGAAGTGTTAGTGTGTTGAGAACTCTTGACTCTCCGCTGCAGAAGTCTCAGTGCAGGAGTTTTGCCTCGTGAACCCGGAAGCGCTAGTAACGGCTCTCCAAGTGATTTACCATCGCAGCCGGTGGCTGGTACTTCAAGGGTTGCCCTAGGATCGCAGGATCGGGGATTTTCAACTTCAAATACCTCCAACTCTATTTTATTGACTTGTTCTGGCAACCAAACTTCTTGTGGAAATGTTGCGAATGTTAATTTGACGTTGAATAACGAACGCGACAATCCTGTAAGTACTTTTTCGGTCTTGCCTTGCTTGAATGATTGGCTTAAAGAACCGGCAAGTTTTTTAAATAAGGCTACACCAGAAACACAAGCAGGGCATTCTTGTGACAATGAGAATACTCTGATTAATAATTAAAAAATTTTTGACATTAAGTTATTTAAACTAAAAAAGCTCCAAATTGAAATTCAGTACCGCGAATGTATGAAAAGGAAGCAAGTCCCGAAAGGACTTTGGCAGTGGCGTTTCCCCACTGGCATCATTTTAAATTCTGCATTTCACAAAGTACTTTTGAACTTATTTGATCAACAGGGTCTTGAATTCATTGAATGTTTGATTAAGAACTATCAGAAGCAGATAGACCGTCTACAAAATGAATTGACAGGTTTGGACAATGAGATCAGGTCTGATAGGGACTTTCAAAGATATAAATTTGATTTTATACGTATTTTCTCTAGCATTGATAGTGCATTGAATAAAATCAGAGAGAATAAAATAAAGAAATTAAATAGGGATTCGCTAGCATATGATAAGGGGCTGGCTTATCCTTTACCTCCTTCTAACCCTGTAGTTAATGTGAATGATAGTTTAAGTATGGTTACTGATGCCTCTGGGATGATTTTCATTCTGAACCGGATAATAACTTTGTTGACAATAATGGTGTTCTCACTATTAATAGAAACGGTGTTTCTCCGGTCAGAAGAAGTGAAAGACTTGCTAATAGGAATGGCAACAGTAATTCTAGCTCTAATTCTAATCAACAGCAGGCTTTTCAGAATCAGAGGAAAGTGAACAACGCGGGGCAACAACGTGCCCCTCGATTTCAGAATCAAAGGAAAAAGAAATTTCAGAACAGGAAGAAGAGATAACCCCTCTGGCTCTTGGTTCTGACCCTTTTGTTGGAATTGCTAATGTAGTAGATTGTGTGACTATTATAACAAATGCCACTAAGGACTTTAAATTTTTTAATTATTCTTCTTTTGAACCTGACCCATTGCTTGTTGATATTCTTGCAAAAGGTCTTTCTTTTGTTCCTGCTTTCAGGAGCGATATTGCTAGATCTTTGATCGATTTAAAGTTTTTTACTAGGAAATTGAATTTGAATGTGATGCTTGCTAATACTTCCAGCCTTACGAGGGATTTTAAAGTGGCTAGTATTTTTAATCCACCCTTACATCCTTCTATTTCACTATTTGAAAAAATATGTGAGAATGACTTTAGAAGTTTGTTAAATGCACGGCACCCATCTAATTCTTTGGATGAGAATATTACTAATAGTGAAAAAGATGCTTTAAATAGTTTAAAGTTTGCTAACATCTGAATCTGTAAACCAGATAAAGGGGGTGGATTGGTCTTTATGGATAAAGCTGATTACACTACTGATATGTTAACTTTATTGGATAGTGCAGCCTATTTGAGGGTTTCCCCTCAATGAAATCAGTGGGGCCTATCATAAATTTAAGGGTTTTATTAATGACTTATTTATTGAAGGCCGTATAGACATTGATTTATTCAGCTTTCTTACTATAACACATCCAATTATTCCTACATTATTTGGGCTGCCGAAAGTGCATAAGAACTTGAATAAACCCCCTTTTTGCCCCATTATTGATGGTAGGCAGTCTATCACTTATGGGTGCGCCAGATTCGTTGACTGTAAACTAAAAGATTTACTAAAAAATCAGAAACATATTTGCAAGGATTCTTGGGCTTTTTTGGAATCTTTAAGTGGTTTTTCTTTTGATGGAGATTTAAACTTTTTTACCATCGATGTATGTGACCTTTACACTTGTATACCACAAGACTTAGGATGTGAATGGGTCAGGGACTTTTTGTTAGATCAGAAGATGGATGGAGATCAGATTGATTTGGTCATATACTTATTGGAATTAGTATTAGCCAACAATTATTTCCTCTTTGAGTCTGAATTTTATTTACAACAAACGGGTGTAGTCATGGGGTCCCCTTGTGGTGCAACTTTTGCCAACACAGTAATGGCATTTTTGGAAAGGCAATTTTTATTTAAAGACCCCGTGTTCCAGGGTAAGGCCACCTGGTACACCCGTTATTTGGACAATATTTTTATTCTTTGGAAGGGTGACAGATCTTCTGCAAAATCATTTATTGAAAGGGTGACTAGTTTTACCAATTTTTTGAATTTTACATGGGATTTTCAAGAAAATGAGATCTCATTTTTAGATGTAAATTTAGCTAAGAATTTTGTATTACATATATTTACATCTAAGATTTTCCGAAAACTCACTTATTCAAATGCATTCCTCCACTTTTCCAGCTGCCACCCCTTTCATCAGAAGAGGGGTGTTGTTAAAGGACAGCTAGTAAGGGCGGCTAGGATGGTAACATTGGAGGAAGATTTCTTGGATGAGTGTAGTCTGTTAAGAAATATGTTTATGAAACGAGGCTACCCTGTTAATTTGTTAGAGGAACTTATTTATGAAGTTTCATCTAAAGGGGCACATGGATATTTTAAACCAATCCTCGGTTATAAAATTTCATCTGAGAATGAGTGTACTGAGTGCCTCAATGATATTGTAAATCCATCTAACATATTGATTCCTTTAGTACAACAGCTTGACTATGAAAGCAAGGATTTTGTTAACTTAAGTTTTATCACCACTTTTTCTAAAGATGCACCTTTGTTGAAAGCCATTATTTGTAAGAATTGGTATTTTTTAGTAGAGGATAGTGCATTAAGAAAATATGTGGGGGAACAACCCCTTGTAATTTTTAAAAAAGGTAGAAATCTGAAGGCTATTTTTGAAACAGCTAATTATAAATGTCACCGCCCGCATTGTGGGATGTTTAAATGCGGATCCTGCCATTGGTGTAAGTTCATACTGGTAACCAATATGTTTATGTTAAATGGTAAAAAATATTATTTATTGGACAAATATAATTGTAATACAAGAGGGGTGGTTGATTTGGCATTATGTCGAAATTGCCCTTCATTCTATGTTGGCAAAACCGATAGGGCCTTTAAAAACCGAATTTATGAACATTGTTATGCCATCACTAAAGCAAATACGACAAATGCTTTAGCTAGACATATTTTATCTTTTCCTACACATGAATTTTGCTTTAGGATTATTGACAAGGTTGCCGAAAATAATAGGGGAGGTCCGGCTTCCTTACAACTTGAGGAAAAAGAACTTTTATGGCAACTCAAGTTGAATGCTTCAGTTTTGCCAGGACTGAATGACACTGTTTCCATCATGAGTGTTTTGAAATTGAAGGCTTTACGTAGATAATTATTATTGTGTTTTTATAAAAACCTTTTTAATGTTTTTGTATATATTGTTCTTTGAGCATTAATTTTGGATTTTGCTTATTTTTGCATTTATTTATTATTTTCAAGCATTTGCATTGCCAAGAAAATTTTGATGGTTTGATCTATGTAATTTATTTTGTAGTTGGAGATTTTTTTTTATTTTGAGGCATGTCTTTTATTTTGGTGGATAATGAGGCTTTTATTGTGACTTTTTTTCCTATGGATAGGAAATGATGTAATTTCTTAATTGTTTATTTAAATGTTTATTTCCCATGTAATTTTGTCTGAAGAAGTTTATGTATTATATAAACGAAAGCGCTAACTTACATTTTTTGTGTCCAGTGTGATACTTTTTCTCTTTTATATTTTTTTATATACAGGATCATGTTTAATAAGCAAAACTCCCCTAAATCTTGATATCTGTTTCATCGACATACTTTGGTCGACAAAACAAATGAACAAAATGTGTGCAAAATTGACAATCACTGGGGTTGGGAATAAGCCCTTTCCTGTGAGATTGTGAGCTCTCAGAGTTAGTATGTATAATTAGCATGCCCCCCCCCCATAGGGGTGCAGAGGGGGCTTGCCCAGATGCAAGACAACAGTAAATTGGCTTTGGATGGTTGTGCCTTGGAGCATGCACACTGGGATGTTTTTTTTTCACCCTTTTGAGGTTGATCTCTTTATTGTCAATCTACTGAAGTTTAGATTAACTTCAGTAGATAGATATTTGATTATAGTGAAATTCATCTAATGATCACAAAATTGACACAAAAAATACTGACAAAAATACACAAAACACAAAATATTTACAGAAACTGTGCATACTGCAAAACAGCATGTAGAGGAGCAACCTCCTGCACCCCTCTACTATATATATATATATATATATATATATATATATATATATATATATATATATATATATATATGGGTCTAATTCATAACACTGAAATTTCATAACGTTGAATTTCATAACATTGAGACTATAACATCGAAAATTCAAAACATTGAAAACCCAAAACACTGAAAACTCAGAACATTGAAAGTGTGCTTCATAACACTGAAAACTACATTGCACAAGTAATAATATCACCTCCACCTACAACAACACATAACTAACAAACACACTTTCTACTATGTTTCTGCCAGGGCGCAAGTCCCCATTGCACCCCCCCCATAAATTAAATATACCAACTCCAAGATTGTACTACAGTGGAAAAAAGTTAATTTCCTAACCACAGTGAGGTTAGGAAATTAACTTTTTTCCACTGTACTGTGATCTTACAGTTGGTATATTTAATTTATGGGGGGCAGAGTCCCCCACATGGGGGTTGCAGGGGGTCTTGCCCCCCTGCAAAAACATAGTAAAAAGTGTGTTTGTTAGTTAGGTGGTGTTGTAGGTGGAGAGGATTTTATTTACATATGCATTGTAGTGTTCAATGTCATGAAGCACACTTTCAATGTTCTGAGTTTTCAATCTTTTGGATTTTCAATGTTTTGGGATTCAGATGTTTTGGTCTCAATGTTATGAAATTTCAGTGTTATGAAGGGGACCCATATTTATATATATAGATACAGATATACATATATATATATATATATATATATATATATATATATATATATATTGTTGTGTCTTTAGGCTTTTCCCAGTTAGGGGTCGCCACAGCGGAACTCCGGTCCGCTAATGACTGGCAGTAGATTTTTACGTGCCGAGTTTCCAGCCCTGACGCACAACCTTCAACGAAGGTACGCCCAATCACGCATGTCTCCAGACAGAAGACGCTTTAGCTGAGAATCGAAAGGGAGTAAGTGGGGGTGTGGGGGCACCCCGTCACATTGGGGAGTGTGGGTGGCACAGCCCCCCACCTATTTTAAATATTTTGAACTATATACATGGATACTTGCAATTCCAATAAATTACTCTTTTCTGAACACAAGATATATATATATATATATATATATATATATATATATATATATATACACACATATATCCAAACTATGTGTGGGGCTATGCCCCCCGCACCCCCAATGTGGGGGGCAGTGCCCCCAAACCCCCCTTACTATATATACTAACTCCAGGGTCGCACTACAGTGGGGAAAAGGCCATATATATATCTTTCAGTGAAATGTGTTTCAGTGAAATGAGCTTTCAGTGATTTAAAGAAATAGAAACTGGGGTTCTGGAGTACCTGCGAGGTGAAGGATTCAGTGCAAAAAGTCTTACTCAGAAAACACCACAGCAGTAAACCAGCAGAACAAGAAGCAACTGGCCAGTTGCCATATGAAGATATTTTGGAGCCTTCCACAGGAAACCAGTCTAAACATTCACTTGAAGCTGGACAGCAAGGGAAGGAACAGGAAACTGTGGCAACTGTGATGCATCCAATGTTGAGGAGTAATAGGCCAGTGAGTTCCCATATGACAGAACAATGGATGACACAGGATGAAACTGAAGAGAAGGTGCCACAGGAAGATGCTACAGAACTTTTTATAGAATGCCTGCAGGAAATGGAGAACAAAAAATATGCCCTCAGTTTAGAAGAAAATAAGCTAATAGAAGAATTGCTTGATTTAACAGAGATAGATAGACATAATAAGATACATGAAAGAAATAAGAATGCAGAAGGTCAATAAAACCCAAACAGTTGGAAGTCTGATAAAACAAATGAACACAGTAATTAAGACTGTCCATACAGATTCATGTGATATACCAAAAGTAAACAGGATATAATGCTGTGCAGCTCAATTCATAACATATAAAATTCTACTACAAGAACACAGGGTAGTAAGGGAAAGGAAGGAGAGAAGTCGAATACCATCATGAAAATATCGAATAGAGAAAACTAAAGCAATTACAACAAGAAGTGTCACTGTTAGAAGAGTATAGAAAAGGGAACAGATCAACAAAAATACTCAGAAAGATAGACATGATAAAAGTAGTACACAGAATCAGAATAGTTCAGGATCTATAATTCACTATTGCAAATAAACTAAAAATCTTAGCACAGGCGGAAAAACTTGAAAGATATGCAGATAAATATAAAGGAAAAGTACAAAATAACCAATTTACTGATAACCCCAAATTGTTCTACAGAGAACTGGGAAACAAGGCAAAATGAATTGAAAGACCATCCAAAAAGAAGAAATAGATTCATTTTGCAGAAATATCTACGAAGATCCTTTGGAACAAAACAAAGATGCTAAATGGACAGAAGAAGTAAAAGAGAGAATAAGAAGTTCAAATGTACAGGATATGAAATGGGATGAAGCAGCGGCCAGAGAGATTGAAATAAAGTTAAGAAAAGCCCGGCCCAGATTCAGTACCTAACTTCTGGCTAAAAGTATTAACACCTTTGTATGAAGATTTAGCCATAAGTAAGAACTATTTATATGCACAGACACCAGCCTGGTTAACAACAGGAAAAACAATGCTTCTACATAAGAGTGAACCTGCAAGTTATCTTAAAAATTGCACACCAATAACTTGCCTTCTGATAACTTATAAACTATACACCAGAAATGATGCAGACAACAGAGCTTATAGTTATTTAGAAGAAAACAATCACAGCAGTAGAACAAAAGGATAATAAAAGAAAGTCATATGGAACAAAGGATCATTTGCTGTTAAATAAAGTCATAACGGAGAACTGAAAAAAGGGGAAGAATCTAAGTATAGCATGGACTGACTACAAAAAAGCATTTGACAGTATCCCACATTCATGGATAAAAGAATATTTAAAAATGTATAAAATACATCCTACACTGATCAATTACATTACAGTGACCGTGAAACAGTGGCAGACCACTCTGCAATTAAGCCGTGCTAAAGGGCAAATTATTATTCCAGGGATAAAAATTCAAAGGGGGATATTACAGGCTGACTCCCTGTGATTGCTGTTATTCTGTCTTGCCCTTAACCCATTAAGCAGTCTACTTAACACATTAGGCCACGGCTATAATTTGGCTCCTAGAAAACAACAACGTGTAAAGACCTTTCATCTTGATTTTATGGGTGATTTAAAACTGTATAGTCATCAAATGAACCAAGTTACACAAATTATATGATTCATCAGACGAGGAACTGAAAGCACAACTGCAAGTGGTTAAAACTTTTTTAGATGATATAAGAATGTCATTTGGTCTTTATAAATATGCAAAAGCAACCTTTAAAGCAGGAAAGCTGCAGCACCAAGAAAACATCAGTTTGGGACAAGAATGTGATATAGCATAAGAACTTGAACAAGAGGGAGTGTACAAATATTTGGGAATTTACAATAAGCTCCATATCCAGTCCGTAACAGGTTCATAAAAAGTCGTTTTATTGTAACAAATCCATAAGGTTTAGCGCTTTCATCCCTCCATCAGTACTCTGGGACATCATCAGAACTAAATGAAAGGAAATTAGGTCACCATTAAATAACACAAGTCATTAATTAATCAATTACAAAAAGTATACTTCATATGTAAAACAAGTATTTAAAAAACATCCATAAAAAAAATTACAAGTTGAGGGCTTTCAATAAAACAAAATGTTTTGTAAGATGTAACATAGGCTCAAATGGATATAACAAGAAACAACTATATAAAAGTTCAAACTGCCAAATAGTGTATGCATGTAACACAAAAGCTGGAACTAAACATTTAAGAAAAAAATATGGTAAACATAAAAGGTGGGAATAATAACTTTTTAATACAATGATGCCTTCTGTAATGTCTTTAAATGTCAATGCTCTCACAAATAAATACAAAAAAGAAAGAATACTGAACTATATTAAAACATGTAGAGTGCAAATAGCTATGTTACAGTGTTACAGAAGACAAACTTGGAAAGAACTGAATATGTGAATTTGATAAAGAAAGGTTTTCAGGATGGCTATTCAGCAGAATATCTGGGACAAAGGGAAAGAGGTGTAGTTATATTAATTGCAAGATGAGCACAATAGTGATAGAAGAGGATAAAGAAGATAATAATGGCAGATTTGCAGAGCTAAGGAGCTACTGGCAAGGGAGAAATATTACACTGGCATGTATTTATATTCAACCTAAAACTGCTATAATGGAGCTCAAGAAAATTGTGGGAGAAATATGGGGACTTGAATTTGATTTTCAGCACTGAAGATGTCTCGGGGGGGGGGGCAGAAGGGAAAGTATAGCAAAGGAGGGTAGATTATTGAAGAAATTTATGAAAATATTTGGCATACAAGATGTGACTTAAGTCATAGGAGTTAGGGGTGAATTTATATATTATTCCCCAAGAAATAAAAACTGGGCTAGGCTAGACAGGATTTACACTTCACAGGAATATGTGCATTTAATTGAAGGTCTTGATACACACCCGATAACTATTTCAGATTATGTGCCAATAATAACTAAATAATGATCTCTCTCTTCTTCCATATTCTCGTGATTAGTTTATGACCAGCTAATATTTTTGTCCTTAGCAACTCTTTTCCTAGTCTTACTTTTTTGTTTGATGGGGCTACTCTAAGAAAATCGTTAACACAACTATTTGTTCCATCAATGACTGCATTACCTCTCTGTACCCAGCTAATTTCAGGCAACACCAAAATATATATATCCAAATTCCTCCTTCATCTGTATTATAC
The DNA here is from genome assembly GCF_019279795.1 of Protopterus annectens. Lineage (NCBI taxonomy): Eukaryota > Metazoa > Chordata > Ceratodontiformes > Protopteridae > Protopterus > Protopterus annectens. Next base: position 1,388,626,202 of record NC_056739.1, read on the forward strand.
TTCCAACATGCCTCTGGTATGTTTGGAAACATTTTCCCCAGCCTTGATGGTGTATAAAAATACTTACTGTATATGCTTTCAGGCAGGGTTCTGGAATTTTCTGATTTTCAATGCTTTCATGTTCCTAGGTATTTCTAACCACTGACTCTCTCTTAACTGGCAGTTCAATCTTCACTCCCACTCCTTATCCAGCTCTGGTTTTACTTTAAATTTTATTTCCTTTATTGTCTTTTTACAACCTAAAAATCACACCCTTCCTCTTTTCATGCTTCATCCTTTGCACCTCCTGCTTACGCTTTGCTATAGTGGTGATTCAGGAAGGGAAAGTAATGCTTTCTTAATATCACTGTACACTTCCCTCAGGTCAGTGTATATAATATAGTCTTCAATCCATAACTGATATGTTATTTTAAATGTATCCCAAGTCATAAAGCTTTGAACAACTTACAAGTTCTTCTAATTTAGTTTTTTTTTTGTCTTTAACAATTTCCCTGTCCCTTTGACTCTAAACTGGTGCAATTTAATTATGTACATATTTTAATTTCCTTGGCATTGTTTTACAACAGTACCCCACCCCCCCAATGCACAGTAGCAAGGCCTGCCAAAACCCAGCGCAACTGTCTGCCCATGGCCATTTCTTTTTCACTATACTTGAACAAACATAAGACGGATTGGTAGTCTACATGAATATTCATCCAGTATTTCCTTGATAAGACCTGATGGTACCAGGGATGACCTTATAAAATTACAACTCGTGATACTAAACCTTTAAAATCAAAGGAGGGGCTACTTTCTTAGCCCTCCCATTTATGCCAAACCATCTTCATGTTTATTCAAGTACAGTGAAAAATAATTTTCTATTTACATACACAGGGGGTGCAGAGAAGCTTGCCCCCCCCCCTGCAAAAATCTAAGGGAAAAATAAACCTTTAAAATCAAAGGAGACGTTACTTTCTTACTTAATAAACTGTTTAGCATTTACAAACTTTATGTAATCTGCTATGACAAAATGTGCAGATGTCCTACACATACTGTTTGCAAACACATGGTTTTCTGACAAGCTGACAGTCTAGCTCACAAATATTACTTTTTTCTCCCCTATACCCCCAGTGTACATAAACAGAAAATTATAAACAGAAAATAGAAATATACCAACTCCGAGATCGCACTACACTTTGAGGAAAAGTTAAACTACTTTAGGTGCTAAATATTCATGATGTCACAGGCAATTTGCAGGACATGTCAATCATGCATCATTAGCATGCTACATCACAGCCATTAGACATGTCAATCAATCTGGCCATGCCCATTCCTGCATGGAACGCCCAGTGGGTGGGTACTGTTGTAAAACATTGCCATTTCCTTGTTTTTGCCTAACCAATTACATCTCATAGATACTTCCCTCAGCATATCTAGTCCCCTTCTCTTTTTCATCAAGCCAAAGAACAATTTCTGGGTTCTTATTTTGTTACAATAAGGGCTATTTACTATCTAGCTTGCTCTCCTATATAATGCTATTCCACAAATATTTTTAATAGGAAGGCTCACCGATATGCTTGCAAATTGGGTACCCTCAGTCCTCATCTATCCCTGGTTAGCTGTCATCTTTCCCATGCCACCCTTGTTTTTCAGTCTCCATATAAATGTTTTGAAGGTATTTTCTAGGTCTCTAAATATTCATCTCCTGGGTTAAAAGGTACTGCCTGTAAATAATACAAAGTAGTTGGTTAAATATCTGCATCACTCATACCTCTCAACCTCTCAGTGCAAAAAAGCTGGACAAAGCCAGAAATAATGGGGGTACAAAGGCCCAAAAATAGGGACATTTTTTAGATATTGCTCCTATAAACTTAGAACGTTGCAAGTCTAATAGGTTTTACATTATTATATATTTTTTGAAAGCTATGAAGTCTGAAACTCCAATTTCTGTCACTATTTTGTACAGTTTAGTGAATTCAGTCTTCAATGATTTGACAGAAAACCACAAATTTTATGAGGTACAGACCAAAAATATGAAGCATAAATCTGGACATTCTGTGAAAATTTGGACAGTTAAGAGGTATGGTATCACTTTTGCTTTTTGCTCAAGCCCCAGATGCAGTCATTTCCATTTTCTTATCCATCCTACACATCTCTTTTGTTAGCATGTATAGTTATCCAGAATTATTTCCTTGAGAGTTTTTTCTGAAATCAGTTCCTAAATATTTCACGTATTTATGCTCCCACATTTCTGGGTATTGCTTCATTAAATGTACTGATGGCTGAAAATTTATCAGAATGGCTTGCATTTTTTCCACATTGCCCTCTTATCCCGATAACCCAAGCAACTGCTCTAAAATTTTATATAAACCCGTTAACCGATGCTCTGGATCTCCCAAATAAACCAAAAGATCATCTGCATACAAGGCCAGTTTTGTCTCATCTTGCCCCATATGAAATCCTTCAATGCCCAATTTTCTCAATTTTAAGGCCAATGGTTTCAAATATAAAGTGAATATATGAGGGGATAATGGACATCTCTGTTTAGTGCCCCTCCTGACTGCCAATGTTGGGGATAATATGAGCTTTCCAAGATGACTGTATGCCAATCAACAGCTTAATTTCAGTGCTCAAACAAAATCAGTTTGTGCATGTGTACCATATAGTGAACGTAGCCATGCCAGCCATGATATTAAGCAATGAGCCTTTCTGCTTGTTATAATTCCATCAATAATCAGATCAGCGTTTTAAACTTCACACAGAAAGGAAGTGAACTATGAGTCTATGAGTTGCATTTAATTTTTTTAATCACAGTACAGGGTCTAATAGCATACAAAGACATACAGAAGCAGTCTAAGCACACCGCCCATTAATCTACCTGCAGACCACTATATGGGGCTGACTATTTGGTTAACGGCCCAAACAGCAAGTAATGAAAATGGGAAACTACTGGAGGACAAGCAAAATATCTACTGGCCAGTAGGGTCTATGTCAGGGATAGTAGAACAATAGCAAGTAGCAGCAGTACCTAGCTAAGCAAACTGTTCTCGCACAGCAGAAAGGTTTAGATTCCAGGAGTCCTGTGTGGAAAGGGGAGATGGTTCTCAAGGCATTGACCATATCAGATTTAACTTGGAGTCACAAGGAGAGTTCAAGGCTACAATCAATTGTTGTTTGCAAAGAAAAAGCAAGAAGCATTAGACATAGGAATTAACATATGTAAAGCATCTATACATATCAGAAATAAATGTTACACCAGTTTCACATGGGAAAGACAAAACTCTGAAATAGATGCTAAGAAAAAGTACTAAGAGCTAGATATTACTAACAGGCAAATTACTGCGGCATACACAAATTCATATGTGGCATTTATCAGGGAACACTACTAGGTAACATACATAACACACACAATTTCTTATGAGACAGTGATCAGGGCAAGTTAATAAATGATAGGCAACACTTGCAGCATTTTTACAAAAACAGTCCTGCTATGTTGATACAGATTTTACCAATATCTTGCTTGTCAGTTACCCGAGAAAGTATATTCTGCTAAGCCACCTACTGTATGCTTTACTTTGTTGTGATGCTCTTTTATCTCTAGCTTTGAGTGTACACCTTCTAATTCACATTTTTCCTTCTTCTGCAGCCTTGAGTGAAAACTAGAGTTAAACTACCATTTAGCATTTAACTAGCATTAAAGCAAATCTTAAAAAGAATCACTTTGATCATGTCACATCTAAGGAACTGTAACGGTAAGACAATAAAATCATACAGAAGGCTTAAGTACTCCCATTAGATCCTGTCCACACTAGCTGCATATACATATATCACACAGCTACAGGCTGCCATGTTCCCTTTTGATTTCCAATCAGAAGCTGTTCATGCCAGGTTCAAGGAAGAATGAGATAAAAAGAGCCTGGAACTAATCAATGGACTTCTGGGCAACCAGGATGAGTACTAGCCAAACTAAAATCAATGACAAAAAAAGTGAAAAGAGACAAAAGGCAGGCTACCGTGGGCACATATCTAAATCAAAAATGTTGGCAATCAACACCTTCAGAACCATGAGGCTGGAACAATTATGAGCCTTATTAAAATGACATTTCTTACTATACTTCCTGTGAAAAAATAACATGTTTGACTAAGCTATGGGCATGCATTGTTTAGAACCAGAAAACTGTAGGAAACAGAAAGTTTATTTTAACTTCCTGAAGGCTTTTGTGCTATGAAGGCGATGAAGCAAAACAATATGCAAAACGAGGGTGTGGAACCACATTTCCCCTGAACGGTCGTGCTCTGGAAAATAAAAAAGTAATGTAGATAGACTGCTTTAGGCAATATGTGCCAATTTTTGAAGAGAAAAAGAGGCTGGTAATCAAGTACTGATGTTTTATGCTAGAAAACACTACAAAGTCTATGAACCAGAAGAAGAAGAAAGAGACAAGACAGTGCAACTGCAATACCACAGTCTTCAAAACAATAAGTGCTAACATGGTTCTCACATTATTTAAAACAAGTGCTAATATGCTACTTTATTTGTATACAAAAAAAATCAGTATATGAATCTGCAGTTCTCAAAACATGTTAGCAAAGTTAGCAACAGCCAAAAACAGCAAACAATTAGCTGAACAGGAATTGGGTCAACCATCTAAATCAAAAATCCCAACTCAGGAAAATACTTCAAATGAGTAATAATTTTTCAGAAATGCATGCCATCTCTACTTAACCTGAGTGATAATCAGGAACAGGCTCATGAACAACAGAAAGAGCAGTTACACACCCTTCCCAAGGCAAAAATATTGTGTGTGTGTGTGTGTGTGTGTGTGTGTGTGTGTGTGTGTGTGTGTGTGTGTGTGTGTGTGTGTGTGTGTGTACATGTAGGTCTCTCTTTAAGGGGAGTGGTATACTTTCTGCGCTGCTATAGTGTGCTGCATTTCATTTTGAAAGAAAGCAGTGTGTTTTACTTCTGCTAAGGCAGAAATTAGTCCTGTTATCTCATTATGACTTTTTTTATCATCCTACATGGCTCTTTCAGGGGGTGTATTTACTGAACTTCTATAAGAAACAGTCATTGAGAAAAGTGGTGAGAGTGTTTGGTAGGGTTGGTGTGAAGGCAGGTAGTCAATATATTTTTTGAGTAATTCACTCTTTTTAAACAAGTAGGACTTGTGTTCTGCTGAAAGCCACCTCTATGTTACTCTACAATATTGCATTAGGATAGTTTAGGGAAGAGTAATTTATAGCATGGACAAGATGGATAAATATAGTCTTCTGATCCTTTAAGAGAGAAGTTTTTTTAATCCTCTGCACTAAATGCAAAGTATATGCTGAAACCTTGAACAGATGGGAAGCTGAGAAGTTGTTGTGTCTTTTGGCTTATCTCGGCCAGGGGTCGCCACAGCAGAACTCCAGTCCACTAATGTTTGGTAGTGGATTTTTACGTGCCGAGTTACCAGCCCTGACGCACAACCTTCAATGAAGGCATGCCCATTCACACATGCCTCCACACAGAAGACGTTCTAGCTGAGAATCAAACGCAACAATGTCTTGCTGTGAGGCGACAACGCTACCGCAGCACCACTACCGCAGTCTATCTGTGAAAAGTATTTGAAAGCATTAGCACTAATGTTAGTTTCTACCAATGAGCATGTAGTGAATCTGAACATGTTTTCCCAATTACTAAAATAGAGAATCTCAAACTGAAATGACTGTGGTCTGAACATGGTTTCTCAATTATTAAAATAGAGAATCTCAAACTGAAATGACTGTGGTTCCTATGCACTTTAACAATGCTGAAGTTCAAACTGCTGGATCTGATACTTTTTATCTTTGAGCAGACAATAAAATAGAAGAGATTATAGGAACAACCTCCCCATCAGGATCTATCTCAATTAATAATAAGATTAATTTAGGTAACAATGCTTTACACAACAAAACAAGTGGATGTGATACACAGTGTAGTGCAGCAACTGGTTCTAAAAGATCACTGGATGATAAAGGCTGCAATGATTAGAATACTGAAGATCACATGATCACAAAAAGAAAAAGATGGTGAGCTCGAGTGGGGTGTCGTTCCTAGCAAATGAATTTTTGGAAAATCACAACACCGATACAGAACAGGACAGTAATATTGAAGGGGCAACTCACACAGGCCTCCCAATGTCTATGATCATAGCAGATTCTATGTTTAAGGAACTCAAGAGTGCATTGCCTAGGTTTAACAGGCAACACATCTCTGTTACTAGCTTAAGTGGATACAAAATACGGGATATGAGGAAGGCCCTTGAGAGGTTACTTGCTAAGATCATGAAGAAATGATTGGGTGATAACAGTGGGTGGTTAATGATGATATAGGTAAAACTACCCATTCGAGTTTTCAGCTTGAAATGAATAGTATAATTCCTCTTTTTCAACAGTTGGGCTCACTCTACAAAGTACTACTTAACTAATACTCTTTAAGAGTTGAATATTTAAAAACTTTACTGCACTATGGAAAGAACATATCTTAAAAACAAAATGTTTTAGTTTTGATAATTTAGACTCACTGTGGTGGAAGGATACTAGGCTTCAAGCTGACAAAAGTGACTTAAACTTTTAACTGGTAAAGTAAAGTCAACAGACAGGATAATATATAATACATTCAGCCTTCATTTTTTTTTATCTAATGCAAGAATTACCAAGTCAAATTATGATATAATTTTTATAATTGAAACATGGTTGACTAAATTGAATGAAACGTTAGAACTTCTGGATTTCAAGACGCATCACAACTTCAGAAGTAGAACTGCTAGTGGAGTATCAATATATGTAGCCTCTTAATTACAATAATCATCCACATTAGAGGTTAATAAGGAAGATGAAATTCTACCTGTGAAGATAAATACTGGGAAGACAAATTGGAAGGTAGTTTTAACTTCCAGACCATCAAAACAAAGTAAATTAGAGCTTGAGGCATTTGTGACTAAAGAAATGTGTCAGTACTAGTTTTTATGTGATACTAGGTGATTTTAATGCTCCTAATGTTGGAGCTTGCAGAATTCAAAAACAAAGATACCGATTTTGTTAACTGTACTAGTGTTGAACAACGTTTCTCTTAGTCACTAAGCCAATAAGAAAGGATAATATTTTGAAGGTAGTTTGGATGAATGATATCATCACAGTAAAGACTTGTGATACTGACCCTGAATTTTGTCTTTCTGGTCACAGATGTAGGATCTGGATGTCATCCCAAAAAACACCCATGCCTGTACTAAAAGGCTGTTTCTTCCATAACTAATAAATCAATCATCAAGCTGACTATCTAGCTATCATTAAAGAGTTACAGGTTTGGAAGACGGGACAGTTTATGAAAGGTAAAAGATACTTGTGAATTTTGGACATTTTTTACAACTTCATTTACTATCTGAATGACAAGCATATTCCATGAGGCACTATTGATTCACTTGAAAAATGTAGCAAACCACTGTAGATTAAAAAAATGAAGAATGAAAGAAAAAAGGAATATTTCTTTATGGATGATATATGAAAACATCTCAACACCTGCTAATAATGTATGTTATCAAAAAGCAAGCTCAGCTTTTTGTCACAAACTGCACCAAATAAGAAGCATTTATGAGTTCAAATGGTTCCCTAATGAAATGTTGGCACTCAAAATGCACAGTACAATGATGCAAAAAAACAGAAAACTCGGGAAAGTACAAATCTTGACCACAGGCCTCCTGCACCTCTCTCCAGACTTAAATATACCAACACTATGTGTAAGTCCTTTTTTGGCCACTCACAGTCTCCGTGTTTCTAAACTTGCTTTAGTGGGTCAGACATTTCAACTGATTACCATTCAAACTTGTGGAACATTCAACAGCTAATAAGAACATTTTTTTAAACACTTGAGAGGATATAACAGAGACACCTAGTCTGGTATGTGTCTTATTAAGGAAAACATCCTTTAGACAGATCCTGATACATTAGTAAACATATTTCCAGATAAGTACACAGACCTGTCATTCTTTCAATACGCAGCACTGAAGTAGAAATCTGTAATCTGGACTGTTGTCCATTAATATCAGATAAAGACATTCTGTCTGCTCATAAAACAATAAACCCTAGTTTGACACCTGGACCAGATGGTCCTAACGGGTTCTTCCTTTAAAAAATTATTATAACCAGCTTGTACCATGTTTGGCTTACCTTTAAATAAATCTTTTTAATAGTTACATCCCTAAGGTCAGGAAAAAAAGCCTTATTAATACCTATTCCATAAAGTGGAGCTGGCCCGTCAGTTAATAATTATAATCCTATCAGTTTAATCTGTACTTTTACTGGTAAATGTTTTGAAAAGGTTATATATGCTCACTGCTACGAGGAGCAGTCAAACAAAGACTGGATATTTATCAAAGTGGTTTTATCAAAGGATTAGCTTGCTTGATAAACCTGATCAGTTTCAATCAGAATGTATAAGACTCTTATTTATTTAGTTTTTTCTGTTGATGTGATCTGTTTAGATTTAGCTAAAGCATTTGATTTGGTTCCTCACTCTATGATTATAAGCACTCTACATACTCCAAATACTAATGGACATATTATAATTTGGGTACTTAACTAGTTACAGTATATGGAAAACCTGTAGGATAAAAAGTATTGATTCTCCTTCTGTTGTCAGGCCCGCAGAGTTCAGTTCTTAGCCTTGTACTGTTTGCATTACTTATGTCCACATTTCCTTTAAAGAATAATATCTGGGACAGCAGCTGTGAAGATGACATTGAGACTGGGTGTACTGTTGCCAACTTAACTGACCAGGCAAAATTACAGGAATTTATGGACTTGCTTAATCTTTGATCTATATAAAACTAGATAGCATTAAATGCAAGAAAATCCAAAATTCTTCATTTTGATGCGAACAATGAAGAATATCCAAATGCACTTGATAATTCTAATTTAACAATTAAGGACAAAATTGAGACCTAGGAATAGCAACTGATAAGCATCTTAATTTTGACATTAGTGTTTCATTCGCTATTAGCAAGTGTTATCATCAGTTACACATATCATGTTACACTGGAACCAAAGATGAATGGGTGCTTATCTCCCCATATTAAAAAGAGGCAAGACCAAGTATCAAATACATTGTCTTTCAGCCTAATTCTATAATTGTAATAAGATAAAGTTTGAAAGGTTTCAAGAGTACTTTATAAGACAGATCCATAGGTAGAATATCTGAATTAGGTGAAACAGTTTGAACAGTTTTCTGTAATTTCCATAAAATATCTGAATTAGGTGAAACAGTTTGAACAGTTTCCTGTAATTTCCATAAATTACAGACTGGATAGGGGTGACTGACTTCTTATGTATAAACAGCTTAATTATGAGACTGGTTGCAAAACTGGATAGTCCATTTAGACATCACAATTTTGACACTCGGAATAACTGTGTTCTTTTTTGTATCCCATTCATTACAACAGCATTAAAAAGTGCCTTATTTCACTGTTGGTTAGGTAGATTGTAGATTTTATCCTTAAAAAAATAGTGAATGACTGGGTGGGGAGAAGGGCTTATGACCCGACATGAATTGGTTACAAACTCCCAGAAGGCCTTCATGTCACTTAGAGTTTGACAAATTTACACTGAATAGTGAACATTGCATATTATCTTAAGAAAAAAATAATCCAAGAATTCACTCATCACATGTGAATAGATCAAGAGTACAAATCAACAATCAAACAACAGCTATTCCACACAAAATCAGGTTGCATTAAGTCTGCATTGGAGCCATAGAGGGATAAAGCCCTCACTAGAGCCCAGGTGACTACACTTCAACTAATGGCTCAGGTATTTTACAAAACAGACAGGGAAGACAGGCATGCCCATTCCTGGGAGGGGAGGTTTGGTGGTTCTCACCTGGCTTGCACTGTAACTCCACTGCAGTCCAGTGATGGTAGTTTCTGTTGGCTCATGTCGGAGCACGTAAGCATTAACAGACAAGGGTGTAGTTAGCCATTATGGTAACTCAAATGCTCATGTTCCCAGCAGGGGCAGTCTTTAGATTCATAACTGAAAATTGTTCTCTTTGCCAGGATACAGACAAGAACACAAAACATCCACATAGCTGCCTGAATGACTGTTCCTTTGAAACTTGATGGTCGGCAGACACAAGGCCAAAAAATATGCCATAACAAAATCAGGCTGCCCTTGCAGAAGGACTTTCAACTATAAGCAATTTCAAGAGAGATACAAAATTACATAATGGCCACACTTTTAAAAGTGACGTGTATCAGAAAACGGATGACCTGAAGTTCAATTAGCCATAAAAAGCAGATCCCTGCAATATAAGAGTGAACAATTTTTTTGATACCCACTATACCAAATGCGACAAGTCTAACATGGGACATATTAGAACCCTGGAAGCCCCTTCCACCTCTACATACAGCAAAGTAAAGTACCTGAAAGAAATTGCACAAAGACAAAAACAAATCACACTCATAGGAGAATCAAAATGTTATTTCTGTAGGAAAAAACTTTTTTGCTACAGCAATCAAAATTGAAAGCTCTGTATTAGTTGATTGCAGAAAAATGTCCAGATCTAGTGCATCTCATGTATGTATATATATATATATATATATATATATATATATATATATATATATATATGAGTATACATTCTCTCTCTCTGTAGTTCTGCAGCTGATGGAGTGCTCTAGTATATTCTGATCCTTAGCATCACAGACAGAGGAAAAATCAAAGGCCATAAACAGGAATGAACTATCATTGGTTGGTACTAGGCTATCAGCCTTAGGGCCTATACAAGCCTAGCCATAACAATTCCCTGGCTATTTCTTCCCACACTATTTACTTCCCTGGACCCCTGTCTAGCAGGGCGACTGACGTGATCCCCGGGGTGAATTTCCTTTCTCCCATCCAATCGTCAAGGTTCCTTTTGAAGAGGGCCAAAGAGGCACTCTGCTTTACATGTATGGGCAATCTATTCCAGAGTCTGGGGAGTCTCTGGGTCAGGAACCTATCCCTCCAGCATGTTTTGTTTATTGTGATGACAAGGTTTAGATCCCTGGAGCGTGTGGCTCTGAGAGATTGGGATTTCTTTAAGTGTAGCATGTCCAACAGCTCTGGGTTTGACATGGCCTTGTATGTTAAGCAGAGATCGCCTCCGAGTAGATGATATGCGACAGAGTATAGCTGGAGTTTTTTAAGGCGGTCAGCGTAGGGCATCTGCTTTAGGCCTGTGATTCTTTTAGTGAGGTATTTCTGCGGCCTTTCCAGTTGTTGCAGATGTCTTGAGAGGTACATACCAAACGGGGCATTGTATTCTATAATGGGTCTAATAAGGGATGAGTACAGTGGGACAATGACCTCTTTTTTTCTGGATGAAAAGCCCTTAGTGATGAGGTGTGCCACATAGAAGGATTTCCTGACTGTTGTGGCGATGTGGTTATCGAAAGTGAGACCACTGTCAACCTGTGTCCCTAAGTCTCGTATCACACTTTCGGTGTTTAGTGTACTGCCAAATATATGGTAATTCACGGATACATGTTTTTTCCTAAAGGGGATAACTATACATTTCTTGGCATTGAGCTTGAGCCCATGGCTCTGGCACCAAGCATCTGTTTCTGTAAGGCCCTTTTATAGAGTATCCACATCATTTGGGGATTCAATAATGGCTCCCAGTTTGCAGTCATCTGCAAACTTTGTTATCCAGAGTCCCTTAGTGTTGGCCTGTACTTCAGAGAAGTAGATGCCAAACAAGAGCGGTCCCAGGACTGAACCCTGAGGTACTCCACTTGTCACTTGTCTGGAGCTGGATTTGGAGTCGGCTACTTTTACAGTGTGGGTTCTATCAGTAAGCCAGTTAGCAACCCATTGGGTGACGTAGGGATTAATGCCCAGCTTAGTAAGTTTATCTATGATTCCAGAGTGGGGGATGGTGTCAAAGGCCTTGACAAGGTCTAGATAGGCTGCGTGGACCACCTTACCCTTGTCCATGGCTCTGGAGACTGATTCGAAGAAGTCAATCAGGTTCAGGAGACAAGATTGGCCCTTCACGAAACCAAACTGGGTGGGGTCCAGTGTTTGAAGGTTGCCAATGTCTTTGTTTATAAGTTCCATGATAATACGCTCCATGGCCTTGCATATAAAGCTTGTCAGACTGATGGGACGGTAGTTTCCGGGATCCAAGGTGGATCCCCCCTTGTGGAGTGGGATAACTGTAGCTCTGTGCCACTCAGTGAATGAATTTCCAACAGAGAGAAAGAGAGAAAAGCAGTACTTCTGCCTTTTGTCTACTGAGACATCACTGTTACTGGACTGTATCCATACCTGGCCTGAAGATGAATAATAATTTAACAAATGCTTTCACATAGGAAAAGAACACAATGTGCAAATGCCTGTATTCAGTAATGACCTACAATATTAGGCTAGGTAAGTCTTTGCTAACTATTTATATAACACTACGGAAACAAATGTTGCAATAAGGCCTAGATAACAAAGGCCAATGGGTTTTCAAAACTAAATTAAAGGTTTTAGATTAGTGCAGTACAAGAATTGGTCTCTGTCACTATCTACATGCTGCCTATAAAAAATCTTCAGAACACATCAAAACTACTCTAGACATTGAAACAAAGACATTTGTTGAATAAACAATAATGAATAACAGCAGTTAGCATTGTTGTCTCACAGCAAGATGTTCTCTCAGTTTGATTATCTGCTGGGGTGTCTTCTGTATGGCGTCTGCATGCCCTTCCTATGTTTGCATGGGTTTCCTCTGGGTGTTTCAGTTTCCTCCTACATTCCAAAGACATGCATCTAGAGCGTTTCTCCCCAGCTTTCGATGACAATGGGCACTGTCCCAGTTGGACTTTCCCGGTAAACAAATGTTAAATAAATAAATATGTTCCTTTTTCTTCCCCCTTTTCCACCTTGAACCTTTACAGATACTTGCAAAGATTCACGCCTCAGTGCTCCATCCACAGACCTATGACAGTCATGAATAGTAATATGCTCCCTGAAGCAAAGGATGTAGTGTCGTAGGATGCTAGAAATATTTCAGAAGCCAAACTGGATGACAGAATGTTCCACCTAGACTGAAAACTTCTTGGTGAAGCACTAAGCTCCTCAAATCTCTACATCACTATATGGTTTCATACGCCATCAATGTAGATAGAAACAAAGGTACAGCTAACATATTAGCTTTTTGGCAGCAGTGAGGCTGAGACGAATTTGGGTACTTCTGAAAATGACTGTTAAGTCCTTTTGTATAGAGGTTATATGATGGCAAGTACCAAAAAAAAGAAGTTATGTACTCAACATAACGTTCCATGTTTGTAGTCCATCTCGCCCTTCATTCTTACATATGGGTTCAGACTCGGCCTTTTTGCAAACTCAACTGAATAAACACCCAGCCTAACTCCTACAAACTCAAAGTCTTCTAATTGGTTCGTGGCTTGGTAGGTATCCCATGGTGCACCAGTACAATCCCCAGATCTTGCTTGCTGCTAACTATGGAGAGAAAAAACAAAAAATATCCAGAAAGAACAACAATAATAAAAAGGTCTCCACTTGTTAAGAAAAAAAGATTTCTGCCTCCATATCCTTCCAGGAAGGGGGTAGGAGGTGGATTCATAAGACTGAAGGGCGAGATGGACTACAAACATGGAACATTACGGTGAGTACATAACTTCTTTATGTTCTGTAGTCCTATCGCGCCTTCATTCTTACATATGGGACAGCATCCCTAGCACCATATTCTTGGGTGGCTCACAGAAAAATACTCCTGAGTATCCTGGAACCAAAAAAGATTCTACCCCTAGAGGTCAAATCCAATTTGTAATGAGTAATAAATGCATGAGGGGTAGCCCATGTTGCTGCTGCACAAATATTATCAGTTGTAACCCTGGCTTGAAAGGCTGCAGAAGTAGACTGAGATCTCGTGAAATGAGCCTTAATTTTGAAAGGTAAAGACTTACCATCAGAAGAATAAATGTAAGATATACAACTGGAGATCCAATTCAAAAGGGTCACTTTGGAAACTGGGAGATCTAATCTGGAGTTGGAAAAGGAAACAGATAATTGGGTCTGACTTCCTGAATTCCTTGGTCCGGTGAAGACAGAACCATAATTGTCTGTGAATGTCCAACTGATGGAATCTGTATTCTGCTGCATTGGAATGATTAGGGAAGAACACCAGAAGCTCTACAGTTTGGTTCAAGTTGGTATGGGAGCACACTTTGGGGACAAAGTATGGATTAGTACGAAGAGATACTCTGTCTTTGTGAGAAATCAAATAAGTGGGTTTGACAGACAGTGCTTGTAACTCTGGAACTCGTCTAGCAGATGTGATTGCCACCAGAAACAAAGTCTTCCAAGACAGAAATTTCAAAGGAGACGAATGAGCTGGCTCAAAGGGTGGAAATGTTCATAGGTTCATACTAGGCTATCTGCCCTAGGGCATTTATAAGCCTAGCCCGAGTGTGTGTGGCTTTCACCACCCCTTGGAATGAGAATACTATGCCCATTTAGGGTTTAGTTTACTGTGCCTCTGTCTAGTAGTGACACAGAAATGACCCCCGGGGTAAACCTATGATCTCCCATCCACTTGTCAAGGTTTCTCTTGAAGAGAGTCAGTGAGGGGCTCTGCCTAACATGGACTGGGATTCTGTTCCAGAGTGTAGGGAGCCTCTGGGTTATGAATCTGTCCCTCCAGCACGTCCTATTTATTTCTGTGTTGAGGTTCAAATCTCTCGCTCTCGTGGCTCTGGTGGATTTGGATTTTCTGAGGTGGAGCATGTCCATTAATTCCGGATTGGACATGGCCTTGTATGTCAGACATAGATCGCCTCTGAGTAGGCGGTATGCGACTGAATAGAGCTGGAGTTTCTTCAGCCGGGCAGCATATGACATATGTTTGAGACCCTTGATCCTCTTGGTGAGGTACTTTTGGGGTCTTTCTAACTGCTGCAGGTGTCGGTTAAGGTACATCCCAAATGGGGCATTGTACTCAATTATGGGCCTGATAAGGGAAGAGTATAGGGGCACAATGACCTCTCTTAATCTAGATTTGAATCCTTTCATGATAAGGTGGGTAATATAGAAGGTCTTCCTAACCACCCTGGCAACGTGAGTGTCAAATGAGAGGTTACTGCCAACTTGGGTCCCTAGGTCCCTGATTACTTCTTCTGTACTTAATGGATTACCACCTATGTGGTAATTTGTGGGGACTTTGTTTTTCCCAAAGGGTATGACTATACATTTTTTGGCGTTCAGTTTAAGGCCATGGCTCTGGCACCAGTTATCCGTTTCTATGAGGCCTTTCTGAAGGATGCTTGTGTCCGCTGGAGTATCAATTATGGTGCCCAGTTTGCAGTCATCTGCGAACTTTGTTAGCCACAATCCTCCTATGTTTGCTTGCACCTCGGAAAAATAAATGCCGAACAAGAGGGGTCCCAGGACCAAGCCCTGTAGGACACCGCTTGTGACTGGCTTAGAGTCTGCCATGGCTCCAGCAATTCTGACCTTGTGGGTTCTGTCCTTGAGCCAGTTTGCAACCCATCTTATGACATATGGGTTTACATTTAAGCTGGTGAGCTTGTCTATGATGCCCGAGTGGGGAATTGTGTCGAAGGCTTTTGCAAGATTAAGGTAGACTGTGTGAACTGCCTTACCCTCATCAATGGCCTTAGTGACTGTTTCAAAAAAGTCGACCAGGTTCAAAAGTCAGGATCTGCCTTTAACAAAGCCGAATTGGGTAGGATCCAGTGACTGTAGGTCCCCAATGTCTTTGTTTACGAGTTCCATAATGATCCTCTCCATAGCTTTGCAGATCAGGCTCGTCAAGCTTATGGGGCGGTAATTTCCAGGGTCCATAGAAGCGCCTCCTTTGTGGAGTGGGACCACTCTTGCTGTACGCCATTCTTTGGGTATGTATCCTGTAGTAAGGCTAAGATTAAACAGCAGCCTTATGTGTGGGTTTAGTTCCTCTTTGAGTTCATGTAGCACGCAACCCGGGACACCGTCTGGTCCCATTGATGCTGTGTTTTTAGCTTTGGAGAGGGCGGCTCTCACCTGGGCATCTGAGATGTCAGGGAGGATACACTCTGCTGGGATAGATATTTCTCCTTTTGCGGGGAGGGGGGAGAGAAATTTGCACTGAACCTGTCTGCCAGTATGTTGGCAATGTCTGTGGATTCAGTGTATTTTTTGTCATTTTGGACTAACTCTGAGCATATCTAGGAGTTTCCACCCAGGTTTCTAATATAACTAAAGAAGGCCTTGTGATTGTCTTTAGTGTCTTTTGCGATTTTTCTCTCGAAGTTGGCCTTTGATGATTTTATGAGTGTTCGTAGTTTTTTGCTAGTACTGATCAGAGATGCCTTCCCTTTTGGGGATTTTGCTCTGTCATGTAGTAGCTTCCTCCTCCTGTTGTAAAGCTGGTTTATGACTGGGGTCCACCAGACAGGACGCCTGCCTTTGGGGGAATGGGTCTTGGTTTTATATGGGATTGCATGATCCATGCATTCTTGAAGGTGTCCGTAGAAAGCGTTTATAAAGGATTCAGCGGTGTGGGCTGTGGTTTTCACTGGCCTAGGGGCCTTGAAGGATACCACTTCAGTCTTAAGAAGTGTGAAGTCAGCTTTTGAGAAATTCTTCACTGTGGTCTTTTGTGCTGGGGGTGGGGGCAGGATGTGGATTTCCAGTGAGATTAATTTATGGTCTGATCTCACCAATGAGGGGTATACTTCCGGTGTGGAGCATTGTGTCCCCATGTTTGTGATGATCAGGTCTAGTATATCATCTCCTCTTGTGGGAGTGGTGACTAGTTGTTCCATCGCATTTGAGTTTATGAATTCTAGAAACCTTTGGGCTAGAGTGTTGGGGCTTGAGTAATGCTCCCAGTCTATGTTTTGGTAGTTGAAGTCTCCCAATATGATGGTATTTGGAGAGACATTCATACTCTCCAGTGTCTTCAGGAAGGCTGAGTGGGGTTCCTGAGTTTGAGAAGGTGGTCTGTAGCATGCTACAAACTGTAGGGCAGTTTTGCCTACAGTTAGTTGCACCTGGACGGTCTCCGATGCTTCATGCGTTGCCACTAACCTGGAGGGGTTGGTATCTTTGATGAATATGGATACTCCCCCTCCTTTTGTGGTTCGGTCCAAGTTTTGAGGCCGAAAAGCATGATATGAGGTATAACCTGGTAGTGCTGGGGTGCTGTCAGGAGCCTTGAACCAGGTTTCAGTCACTGCACAGACATCAATGTTCTCCATACCGAGGAGGGCTTTGAGAGCATGCATCTTGAGGTTTAGACTTCTGGCGTTGAGCAGCATTACCCTTAGTTTTTTCCACTTGTGTTTTCTAGGGAGGTGGGTTTGTCTTTTGAGCCTTGCCTAAAAAAGGCACTATGGGGATGGCAAGAGCCTTGGCCAATATCCGGAAGCCCAGGGGTGACAGGTGCAAGACATCCCTTGCAAAGCAGCGTGGCTTGTCAAGCATGTCATCCCAAGCAGACAGACATTGGATCACCTTAGAATGACACCAGTAATTGAGCCAATTGTTAAAGCTGATCATTTTGTCTTTGTACTGTGGCATCATTCTTGGTGAGGGTAAGATGCTGCTCAGGGTCAGGGTCATACCGGCCTGGGCTACATAATTAGAGAGCTCCTCTATGTCTCTTTTCATGTAGTCCAGGGAGGTACGTTTCAGGTCATTCACACCGGCATGGACAATGACTGAGTCATATTTGTAATTGCTTTGGATTGACCTGAGTGCTTGTGTTATGTGGCGGATTCTAGCGCCCGACAGGCAGCTTGCTGTAACCTTTTCCTTGTTCAGTCTGGTGAGCGGGACGTCATTGTGTCTGACTATGGAGTCACCTATTACAAGTGTGGAGTCACCTATTACAAGTGTATCAGGCATGTTGTTTGGCCTTAAGGGTTGTGACTGTTTGGCACACTGACTTTGTGAACTATGTGTTGCATGTGCTGTGTTTTGAGGTAGTGGTTGCTTGGATGTCTGCTTTGGAGGCCTCTGTTGTTTTGGTAGATTTTTAATTAGAGCCTCCGAGTATGTTTTTATGTGTTTATGCGTTTGGTTTGCAGTTGTGTTAGGTCTATGTGAGACTGGATTTGTGGTGAGTGTGGTTACCTTCTCCTCTTGACTGGTTTTGCCAGTACTGAGTCGAGAGAGCTCAGCCTCCAGTTTGGCTATATAGTCACATCTCTCACATATATTTGTATTTGTTGGGAGGAGGAGAGGGTTGTCTGTGTACATGAGGCAGTTGTAACATTGCCTCAAGATTCCCAGATTCACCAGCTGAACTGGAGAGGACGCCAGTAATTGACCCTTCGACATGCTAGAATAGTGTAAGGGATTGCTGTGTAACTGAGTCAGAAAGGACCTATAGGGTAATGGGTATTCAAGGGGATTGTAGGTGGATGTAGTGCTTTCCTTTTTGTTTAAGAGTGTTTTACCTGTGTATAAATGCTTTAGGAGCAAGTGCTGGGCTTTTTAGATAGAGAATAGACTGTTTAGATTGAAAGTAGAGCAGTTCTAAGGGAAAAACTGAAGAGTAGACTTTGCAGAGCCAGAAATAGTTTAAACTAGATTAACCAGCGCTGCCCGATGCTGCGCTATGGGCAACTTTGTGCTAAATTGCGCAAAAGCGCGCAAACGCGTGCTAAAGCGGATTTTTAAGCAGGGAACTTCAAAGAGCTAGAAATGGCCCAAAATGACCAATTACTACAAGATTCTTGTGCTGAGGTCACTCCTTCAGGGACAGATAGGCTGCTCAAGGCTCCCCACTCCCACTGGTGAGCAAAGAAACTTCCTTCTATCCAAGTAAGGTAATGGGCAACACAGGAACTATCCCAAAGTCCAGAATACAGCAAAGCCTGTATAGGGGACTATTCTAGTCAGGAAAGGCGGGAAACAAGGATATATATATTTTTTTCAAGAAGGCAACAGGAAAATGCAGAAAAACAACAGTATATTAAATGCACAGGCTAGCACACTTGAGTGGGCAGCCTCAATAGTTAAATTAAACAAACAATCTTTAACTTAAGTGCAGGTAATAAAAACACTAAATACAGTTAAATTAGCAGTTTAACTTCGTTTTCAGCAAGAAAGGAAGGTCGCACATGTAGAAACAGCAAAAATATACTTATATCTTGAAAGTAGTCGCTTTTTTCAATTCTCTGCTGCTAGGACCACTCTGCAGGACCACAAGGAGCTGTTGCTGAGTAGTATAAGTGAAAAAAATGCTCACAACCGAATTTTTAAGCAGGGAACTTCAAAGAGCTAGAAATGGCCCAAAACAATCAATTACTCCAAGATTCTTGTGCTGAGGTCACTCCTTCAGGGACAGATAGGCTGCTCAAGGCTCCCCAATCCCACTGGTGAGCAAAGAAACTTACTTCTATCCAAGTAAGGTAATGGGCAACACAGGAACTATCCCAAAGTTCAGAATATAGCAAAGCCTGTATAGGGGACTATTCTAGTCAGGGAAAGGTGGGAAACAAGGATTTTTTTTTCAAGAAGGCAACAGGAAAATGCAGAAAAACAACAGTATATTAAATGCACAGGCTAGCACACTTGAGTGGGCAGCCTCAACAGTTAAATTAAACAAACAAGCTTTAACTTAAGTGCAGGTAATACAAAACACTAAATACAGTTAAATTAGCATTTTAACTTTGTTTTCCGCAAGAAAGGAAGGTCGCACAGGTAGAAACAGCAAAAATATACTTATATCTTGAAAGTAGTCACTTTTTTCGATTCTCTGCTGCTAGGACCACTCTGCAGGACCACGAGGAGCTGTTGCTGAGTAGTATAAGCGAAAAAAACGCTTGCAGGCGTATTTTTAAGCAGAGAACTTCAAAGAGCTAGAAATGGCCCAAAACGACCAATTACTACAAGATTCTTGTGCTGAGGTCACTCCTTCAGGGACAGATAGGCTGCTCAAGGCTCCCCACTCCCACTGGTGAGCAAAGAAACTTCCTTCTATCCAAGTAAGGTAATGGGCAACACAGGAACTATCCCAATGTCCAGAATACAGCAAAGCCTGTATAGGGGACTATTCTAGTCAGGGAAAGCAAAAACTGTCCTGAAACTCATAGGGACCATGGGCTCCACCATATTACTAGTGCCTCTAGCCAGACTACACATGCGGATTCTTCAATGGCTTCTATCATCCCAATGGTCCTTCCAACAACTGCCTTTATGTCACCACATCCTGTTAACAGAGTCTTGCAAGATAACTTGGACAGAATGAAATTCAAATCCCATGAAGCAACCGGTTCCTGAAAGGGATGTCTCAACAAAGTGGCACCTTTAAGAAAGGTCTTACACATCTGACATCAGATTGGACTCCTGTTGACCCAAACGGAAATTTGAAATTGCTGCCAACTGAACCCTAATTGTGGCAGCAGCATAACCCTGGTGAAAAAGTTCAGACAAGAATTCCAATACCACCGGAATAGATGCAGTATAAGGATCAACATTCCTTTCCTCAGCTCAGATAGAAAACCTTCTCCATTTGCTGGTGTATAACATTCTAGTGGAGGGTTTATGAGAAGATGTAAGAATGTGAGTCACAGAGGGTGAGAAATCATGAAGCCTGACTAGGGATGGAACTGGAGCAGCCAAGCTGTCAAACTGAGGGTGTGGAGGCTGGGATGAAGAGAGCCTGACATGTGTGTCAATAGAACTGGCACTGGGTCCAGAGTCCATGGGTTGTCTAGTAGGTGAAGCCCGAGGAAGGGGAACCAAACCTGACGAGACCAGTAAGGAGTGATGAGGTTCAATCTGCTTCTCCACTGTTTTGCTTTCTGAATCACCTTGGATATGAGAGGAAAGGGATGGAAAGCATAAAGGAGACCCAGGGGCCAATCGTGAACAAGTGCGTCTCTCGGTGACTCCCCCAGAGGGGGGATAAGGGAGAAATAGCTGCTGCATTTAAAGGTGATCAGGCTGGCAAAAAGATCTCAGCAAGGCTGTCCCCATCTGCGGAAAATCTGTTCTGCTATTTCCTGCTTCAGAGACCACTCATGAGGCATCAAGATTGCCCGGCTGAGTTTGTCGGCTATCACCTTGGTTGTCCCCGGGATGTGCATCACCACAAGAAAGCGCTAGGAAGATATCGCCCATTTCCAAACACGAATGGCCTCTCGACAGAGTGGGTATGAGCTGGTTCTGTCTTGTTTGTTGAGATACCATATACCAACATGTGTGATTGTATTGCAATCGTCCTCAGGGGAAGAAGGTCGTGGAGTGCTTGCAACGCCAGGACCATCATCCTCATCTCTAGGACATTGATATGCAGGTTGTCCTCGTGATCTTGCCATGTGCCTTGGACAGTCCTGCCTAGATAATGCTCCCCCCACCCTATCTGTGAGGCATCCCTGGTCACAGTAGCAACAGGATGGCGAGGGAGGAATGGAGTGCCTGTCATTAGCTGGTTGGGTTGGCTCCACCAATGGAGGTCTTTCTTGCAAGACTCTGTTAACAGGATGTGGTGGCATAGAGGCAGTTGTTGGAAGGACCACTGGGATGATAGAAACCATTGAAGAATCTGCATGTGTAGTCTGGCTAGAAGCACTAGTAATATGGTGGAGCCCATGGTCCCTATGAGTTTCAGGACAGTTTTTGATTTGACTTTCCGGAGGGGAGAATACAGTGAATTTGTTGTATGAGATTCTGCACTCTTTCTGTTGGAAGATGAGCCAACAGGGCCACTGTGTCTATTTCTGTGCCTACAAAAGTCACAAATTGAGAAGGCGATAAGGCAGACTTTTCCCAATTTATAATAATCCCCAACTGGGCACAAAGTTGGATAGTGGCATCTCTGGTTTGAAGAAGTAGATGCCTGGTGGAGGCGGTCAGGAGCGAGTTGTCCAGATACAGAAACACTTGGAATCCTAGACATCTCAGGTGAGCTGTCACTACTGCCATACACTTGGTGAACACCCTGAGGGCTGTGGTGAGACCAAAGGGCAGAGCATGAAACCAGTAGTGACTGGCTCCCAGCTGGAAGCGTAGATGGCTCCTCAACGCTCTGTCTATTTTTATATGGTAGTACGTGTCTTGGAGGTCTATTGAGTACATCCAAGTGCATTTCCCTAATAGAAAGAGTATACACTGCAGTGTCACCATCCGGAACTTGTCCTTCTTTACGGATTTGTTTAGTTTGCTGAGGTCCAAGATGGGCCTCCAGTCCCCTGTACGTTTTGGCACTAAAAAGAATCTGGAGTAAGTCCCGAATCCTACTTAGTCTGCGGGGACGGTTTGGATGACTCTGTTTGTGAGAAGCTTGTTCACTTCCACAGTTGCTTGGTCCCTGTGATTGGGTGGAACATCCGGGATCCTCTTGGTGACATGAGGAGGAAGAGAAAAAGGGTATGAAGCAACCTCTGGTGATAATTCTTTGTACCCATTTGTCTGGGGTGATACTTAGCCAGGCTTCCAGATACAAAGAAATGCGACCCCCGACCGGCTCCAGAGAAGCACAGTCGGGCCCCACATCAGGAGCACTGATAGGGCCGTCCACGAAACGAATCGTGGCCTCCCTGGCTTTGCGGTCCGCCCCTGCCTCTAGGGTGAAGTCTACCATTTGCTCCTCCTCCTCTGCCTCTGAAGGAGGAGTCACCCTGTGCATCCTGAAAAAACCTCTGGGACTTCTTGAACCGCATTTTACCACCTCTTTGACCTTTGGGATATGGTCTAGAGGGGATGGTAAAATGTACTCCCATGGCAGAGAGTGTTTCCCTTCTTGTTCGCACCTTGTGAGTGTGTCTTTTACCTTAGGTTCAAACAAGGAAGAACCATCAAAGGGGACGTTAGTAAAAGTAGACTTGAATAGCTCCACAAAATTACACAAGCGCATCCAGGAGTGCCTCCTTAGGGAAACTCCTGAACCCACTGCCCTGCTCGCTCCATCGGCTGCATAAGAGATTAGCCTCATGGACGAGTTAACAATGGAATTCAAGGTGGAAACTGAGCAGACACCTCATCAGGGACTCCTTCAGTTGATGTACCTTGTAGAGTCTCTCCTAACTCCTTAAGGAGATCTCTCTGAAGCAGTGGTGGCTGGTGACTTCAAATCAAAGGGGGGCTGCAGGAGACAGCTGAATGGGTGGGGTCAATGGGAAGGGGTGTGGCCAACTAGAAAGGGGAGGAGCTATGCTCAAAACCAAAAAAACTAACTTTAATTAAATACGCTGCCCTGGGTGCCAAACTGTCATTATGAGAGTCCAATCAAGACAAAATTAAGTGTCGAAGAATAAAAATATTTCAATGCATGACAGCTTACTTAATATCTAGATGGAAACAAAAAGGTTGTGTGGCATGAAAAAATAAATTACTTTTTAAATACATTACTGGAATGCCAGTCAAAATCAAGTATAAGAAAAACAAGCAGTACTCAACTCAAACCACTTCTCCTTGCACTGCAGTTCTAATTATAATTTATATTCAGCTTTATTAAAGTACCAAGTAACATGCTGAAAGTATCGATCTCTGTGATGCCCTCACTTGTAAAAATGTTTCTTATCCTAAAAAGACCTGCTGTCTGACAAATATCTACTTGTTTCTTGTTTGCTTTTCATTTTTTACTTTGATCATGTTTTCCCCATGAAACAAGCTCAAGATACATTGCTTAAAGGATTACTGTACAGGTTATGGACCACACATGATAGATTGGCATTCTGTTTAGTTTACGGGTAAAGCCTGCAGAGATGACTGGAAGTCTCCAACAAGTGTAATAAGCTTCTTAAAATAATGTAATCCTGTCCTTTATTACAAATACTGTCATATGCATTTCAATACCCAAGGCTTATACATTATCTAGTTAAGTATTCTCTGCATGGCAACAGCAGAAAGGCTTTCAATGTTGGCAATTCTTTAACAGTATGCATATTAAAGCTAACTTGCATCTTACGATCTCAGACAAGCTTACCTGATGGTCATTAAAGCATTACTACTTAAACACAGAGCAACAGGCACTTTGAGTAATAAGCACAAATCAACAGTACAAAAATATGACAGAAACCAGACCATTCTGTAAAATCAAGGACAGAGCCACTGTAGTACTTGTGTCTACCTTGGATGGGGGGGATACTCTGCACATTTACACTGCATAACTGCGCCTTGCCTTGCTTGGACACATCCAGAGTCACTACATGGGGGAGTGGGGTGCAACAAGTATGTCACAATTTTAAATGTCTCTGGCTGACTGTGATGGCCCTGACATATTTGTCATACCTCTCAACCTCTAAGCAAGAAATCTGTTCAAATTCATACATAGAAGTGGGACAAAGGCCCAAAAATAAGGACAGTTTTTAAATATTGCTCTTATAAACTTAAAAAGATAATAGATTAGTAGGTCTTGCATTAGTATGAATTTTCTGAAGGGTATGAAATCTGAAACTCAAATATCTGTCATTATTTTCTAACTTCAGTCTAATGATTTGCCACTAATTTGCCAAAAAAACCCCACAATTTTATGAAAAATGGACCAAAAATGTGATACAAAAATATAAAATAACCACACAATACAGCTGGGAACCTGTCAAGGAAGGGTCACTTTTTTAATATTAGTACTGCTAACTTGAGCAGCTGAAAAAATAAAAGAATCTACATACATTTCTGAAATAAAAGTAATCTATAACTCTGATTATTACAGTTATTCCTTAATTGTAAACCCTCCATGTTTTCTTCCAAAACTGCTATTTTGCGGAGGGATTATTAGGGGAAGAGCAACATTTTGAGCCAAAATCGGGGACAGATGAGAGGTTTGGCTATGCCTAATTCTATAAAGCAATTTATTTGCATGTACCTCTCAACCTGTTAATGCAATAAATCTGGACAAGGCCAAATATATTGGGGGGACATATAAACAGTACTAAAAATTGCTCTTGAATAAACTGAGACAGTTGATAGAATAACAGGTCTTATTTTAGCATGCATTTTTCTGAAGGTTATGAAGTCTGAAACTCAGTGTGTCATTATTTAGCGACTTAATTCCTAAATAATTTGCCAGAAAACCACAAATTTTATGAGGAACAAACCAAAAATAAGAAGCAAAAATCAATTCATTCTGTGAAAATCTGGACAGTTGAGAGGTATAGTTCAGCTGGGGCTGTCTCTGAGTTTGCCGCCCTTCCCCTTCACAAAATCCTGGTTGAATGGAGCCTCCACCCTGTAGCCATTCCAATGATCCATTACTTGGCTATACCACTCCATTTACCATAAACACTAATGTGCATACTGCTTTACTTCTATGATGATTTGGACTTCATTTGAAAGGTTTATTTTACATTTTACAGCACAAACACTAAGACATCTGCTAAACAAAGCAATGCAGTATCACAATGAAAACAGACCTAGCATTAAAACTTCTCTGCCCTTGAAACTCACATTCATTGAAACAGCATTGAAACCCACATTCAAAGAAAATACATTTTGCCAGTGGCAGATAAAGATTAATTTTGGGCTGTTTTCAAATCATAGGCCCCTTGCACATGAAACATACATGTGCTATTTGATACACCTTCCTGATTGTACTAAATTATATTCCTTGTACAATACAGTACAGTTGTTAGAGAGCGTTTTAAATTTATTGTTTTGAACATTTTTCCAGTAAACAGTAAAACAAAACACATGCACCAATAATGACAAAACTGCCCAATTCAGAAAAATTTTCCAGTAAACAATGAAACAAAATGCATGCACCAATAATGGCAAAACTGCCCAGTTCAGAATGTTTCCATCATAAAAGTCTACTCAAACTTCTACAGTCCACCATTATCAGTAAATATGCACAATCTCTGAAGATGTAAAAGTCATCTAAATAATTCCACATCAAAGAAATCTGTAACTAATGAAGAGGTTGCTGCTAGCAAACACCTTTATATTTCATGGTTTCATCGAAAAATAAAGTGTCTGTTGCCCCTGAGGAATAAATTGCCTATATTACATTAAAAAAATGATAAGCTAGTAATACTGCAATAGGAAATGGATGGCAAACTGATAACAGGTTCATAATTAGTATCTTCGCCAAAGAGGACATTCTCAGTATGGCAGCATCCATCCCCTGTGGGAGTAGAACACACAGCCTTCTGCATCAAAAGCAAGTACACAACCTGTTGTACTAATAACAATGCAAGCAGACTCAGCATAAGCAGCACTAAACTTCTCTTCCCCTGCAGCTGTCAGCTCCTTCTAAAATCTACTCAATACTCAACTGCATCTCAACTTCGCAGCACAAGAAATCTGGAAAAAGCCAAAGTTTATTGGGGGAGGGGGGGTCAAAAGCCCAAAAACCAGGGACACATTAAACATTGCTTGTATAATCTTGGAAAGTTGCTAGAATAAAATGCTGTGTTACCACCATACATTTTAGTGCCAAGGTCCCTGTGCAAAACAGTCAGAGCAACATACCACTACACCAAATCAGCTGCTTTGTGAAAGAGAGGAAGACTGAAACTTAAATAGCTATCATTTAGTGAATTCAGTTCTCACCATAGCTGTCAACCTCTTAGCACAAAACACCTGGACAAACCCAGTAATGAGGGAATACAGCCTTCAAACATATTCAATGAATTCAGTTTTTGCCATAGCTGTCAACCTTAGCCCAAAAAACCTGGACGAAGCCAACAATGGGGGAATACAGTCCCAGAAATAGGGACAATTTTCAAATATTCATCTTATAGACTTAGAAAATTGTTAGAATAAAAGGTTTTGTGTTACTATGTATTTTCTGAAGAATGCGAAGTCTGAAATTCAAATGCCTGTCAATTTTACTTATTTAACATTTGTTAACCGGGAAAGTCTGACGGAACAAAAACAATTTTCAGCAGAGGCCCAGAAAGAAATACTGTAGACACATGTCTTTGTAAAATGGTAGGACACCAGAGCAAACCCACACTAACATAGGGTGGAGATGCAGACTCCACACAGAAGGCACCCCAGCCAAGAATCACACCAGAAAACCTATAGCTGTGAGGCAACAATGCCACTGCACCATCATATTTAAGGAATTAAACATTCAGAAACCTGAAGTCTGAAATCCAAATGCCTGTCAATTTTATTTAACATTTGTTAACCAGGACAGTCTGACTTGGAAAAAAAAAACAATTTTCAGCAGAGGCCCAGGAAGAAATAATGCAGACACATGTCTTTGTAACATGGGAGGACACAAAAGCAAACCCACATAAACACAGGGAGAAGATGCACACCCCACACAGAAGGCACCCCAGCCAAGAATCAAACCTGAGAACCTGTAGCTGTGAGGCAACAATGCTACCACTGCACCATCAAATATCTAAGCATTTAAATATTTAGAAACCACAGATATTATGAGGAACAGAACAGATCAAATATGAGGCAAAACTGCAAATTTTTTACAAATGGTGGTGGGTAGGGAATTCAGGCCCTTACCACTTGCATACAAGGTACAGGGTTCAAGCCTGAGGTATTCTCTGCCACGCCACCATGAGTTTGCTCTAGCCACCAGTATATAGCAACTAGGGCATTTTACACACAGACACACACACACACACACATACACACACCTTGCCGTTGATGTTTGCCTAGATAACTGCTCACCTTGCCACTGATGATATCCACACAGTCCCTTTGCCACCACCGAGCAACTCTATTCCTCGCGATTGGTCCAGCGCACTTCCGAACAGACAAAAATCCTCGCTACTGGTCCAGTGCACCTCGTTAGCTGCATCTTGATTGGTCCAGCCTGCTGCTGCTGCAGTCTGGAGTGCCTCTGTGATGTCATCACCGCACAGACTGCTGGGTATCTTGGGCCAAGATGCCTTTCCCCCTATCTAGACTGCTGAGAAAGCAGTCTGAGAGTGTTCCCGTGTACCTAGAGCATGCGCGCATGCACAGGCTTCTGGGAATTACAGTGTTTGTTTTTGTGTTTCTCAGTTAAATTTTTATTTGTTTTAGGTGGGAGGGCTGCAGTCCTATAGCACGAGCCGCCCCTGATCTGAAGCCTTGTAAAGTGTGTTAGGTAGTTCAGCGATCTGACAGTGAATGCCGCTGATGAAAAGATACGCTTCCAATTCCTGTCCATCATTCAAGACTCCTTGTTCGGTGGATGGACAGATGAAGAAGTCTCCGCTAATTTCTTCTTAGTGGCCGCCGCCACCTCCATGGCATCTACGGAAACACCCTTTGATACAAATTCCTTCTACTTGGAGGCTGACAAAAATGTATTAGGTCTCCTGGGGACTGGCTCCATGGCATCAGGAGTCTCCCACACCTTTCGACTAACAAGCTCTAAAAGTTCGTCAAAGGGTGGAGACACCAAAGAGGTTGAAGGTTGAGACCCGAAAGCCTCCAGGTACACCAACTCATCAAAGGGGCAGAAGGGGTAACAGTGGGTCAGCCACACCTCTGCTTAAGGATCTCTAAGATGTCCACAAAGGACACACCATCAGAGGATGACTTGGAGGACCCTTCTGACTCCTCGAGGTCGGTGTCAGAGGTAAGAGACTCATCCTGGGAGTCTACATGCTTCCTCTTGCATGTCCTATTCCGAGGGGGTTCCTCGGAAGGGTATTCCAGGGAGGTCTCGGAAGAGTGGGGCCACCAGCCGGGAGCTCCTGAGGTTGCGAGTCTCTGCTGTCCAGAGAGGGAGTAGGTGGTGAGAAGGAAGTCAGTGCCCTGGGGGAAGAGTGTCAGTACCCCTGGGTAGAGCTGATGATCGGGACAGCACACTCCTCATCATCTTGAAGGCCGTCCTCCCCAGCTCTGAATACCTCCCTGGCTCTGAGGAGATGGAGGACACCATCGGCTACAGAGCCATCAGCTCCGAGATAGATGTAGGGCCCGAGCTCACCCTAACCGATGCATCGAGAGGGAGACTAGGAACCAAAGAGGTCCGGTTCCAGGAGTCCCTGTTGGGGCCCATTGGGGAGCTTCAGCTCCTAAACACCACAGACGGCACCGAAGGTGTAGGAGCGAAACTTGGCTCTGAGACAATCTCAGGGTGAGCTGGAACCGAGGGTTCTACAACCAGCGCTACTGAGCACTCTGGCTCCAAAAACCCAGCACGGCTTGGAGGAAAAACCACAGAAGGGGAAATGGACTCAAGTGGCTCCGGAACTGACTGGGTCAGAGCCAACAGCATTTTGGGTAAGGCAGATGACTTCAGGAGTCTCAGCACTACTCTCTCCACATCTTCTTCCGATATGCTCCTGGAAGATCTGGAAGACAATGTGGGATAGGGGACCTTAATGTTGGGGAGACAGATAAAGAATCTCTAGACTGTCTGCTATCAGTGTTTGGCTCTGAACTGCCTGGGGCCGACACTGTAGCCATAGTAGCTATGCCCTCGATCGGTTCTGAAATCAGTGGAGCTGAGGAGGGAGAAGACTTGTCTGGTTTGGAAATTTTAGGAGGCGGTTCTGAGACACCAAATGGCACTGGGGAATGCCTCTTGGAAGGTTTAGTCTTTTCTTTCTTGGATGATCCATGTGATTTAGAGGAGGAAGACGAACTGGCCAGGTCTTCCTCAAAGGAAGGCTTAAGGAGACCTATTAATGTTAGTTTATTCTTTCTCTCCTGTAATACCCTGGCACTGAAAGAGTGACAAAACAAACACGTTTCTTGTAAATGGATAGCTCTGAGGCAATACACACAGTTACTGTGGCCATTGGTAATGGACATCTTCTGCGAGCATTTCACACACTTCTTAAACCCCAAGGGTTTATGATCTTTTGACTCCTTAGACATAGCACTGAAGATGCAGCAGAAGGACACAAGCCAAACAACCAGAGAGGGACTAGGTCCTCTAACTTAAACAGGCCTAGCCCTTACCGCACTAGCAATCACAAAACCATGAGGACTAGGTCCTCTAACTCAAACGTGCCTAGCACTGGGTAGAAAAAGAAAGGGAGAAACCTAGATCCTCTAACTCAAACAGACCTAGAAAGGATGATAGAAAGGTCAAAATTAGCAAATTTAGTGGCACGCTCACACAAGGCAATCACACAACCACGAGGACTTAGAGGCCTCTATACAAAAAACTATGATTTTAGAAGCGAGAAGGGTTGACAAATCAGGAACCCTTGTCAGCTAAGGTAAAATCCGACAAAAACTATGTGGATTACTCCAACAATAACTAGCTAAGCTAACAACACTAAACAGCTAAGCTAATAATGCACTCTAGAGAATACTGCACACAGAAAGTTAAAGTGAATGCAAAACGTGCCTTAAGCACTAAGTATCAGACTACCAATGTCTGAACTAAACTAGCCCAGTAAATAACAACTAAGGGCAAAAATGCCCGGAAAATGAAACTAAACTGGCACACAGGATACCAAGGAGAACAACAAGGCCAACGGCCAACCAGTTCTCGCAATAATTAGCTAGTACAACAAGAGGTCCTGGTCAAAGCAAAGCCCAAAGCACAAAGTAATATTCCTTAACGCAAATTTATTGTGGAAAGACAACAAGCGTTTTGCTACTCCAAAGAGAGAAGCTTCATCAGAGAAGTACAAAAGGGCCAAAACCTTTTTGAACCTAAGTAGCAGTTGGTACATTACATCACTTCCTTTCAATAAAATAAGACAATACACTTAAAAGGGTGATACCAAGTGAAAGAAACAAAAATACATAGTGAAGTAACTCATCAGTTAACAGTAACACAGTTTATATACATAGAAAATGTTTGAAAGTAAAATTAAATAAAGAGGTTTTTAGTAGATGTAAAAACAATATTAATGAAAGTTGCCTAAGCAACTCAAATCCAGTGGATAATTAGATCAAGAGAATAAATAGTAAAACCATAATTTTTTTAAAAATATAAAAGTAACTATTTGTTATTTTGTAATAAGGTTAAGATAAGTCAGCCCAACTAGTAAATAAGGGCAAACAAGAGCTGAAAAAGTGTTCTCAATATAAGCATCATCTCAGAAATGCCTTGAGTTTAAGTTACTTCACTATGTATTTTTGTTTCTTTCACTTGGTATCGCCCTTTTAAGTGTATTGTCTTATTTTATTGAAAGGAAGTGATGTAATGTACCAACTGCTACTTAGGTTCAAAAAGGTTTTGGCGCCCTTTTTGTACTTCTCTGATGAAGCTTCTCTCTTTTGGAGTAGCTTAAACTTGTTGTCTTTCCACAATAAATTTGCGTTAAGGAATATTACTTTGTGCTTTGGGCTTTGCTTTGACCAGGACCTCTTGTTGTACCAGTCTGTTTGCTTGTTTCAGGTTTTAACAGTTTGTTCTCCATGGCTTCTGATCTTGTGCCTAGCCAAAAGCCCTAATTTATTCGGTTCTGAACCCAAAGACAATGTGGATATTAGTAAATTACTTCTGGCTGTGTCCCAGAGACTCGACTCGCTGAATGAGTGGTTGGATCACATTGAAAGACGTCCGTACGCATTTACTTCTTTACCAACTTCTTCAACTAGCGCAAAGGGAACTGCTCGTACGGGAGACATCGAACAGTGTTCTTTGCCGCCAGCACAGCCCGTGAGTACAGAACCCGCTTTGGATAATCAAACAGCTCAAAATGCGGCTTTACAGAATGGACTTCCTGTTTCTAATACCAACGGATCTGCACTTATTGGTGTTTCTTCTTTGGCCGACTGGATTGATGACACTGGGGACTTGTTTGTGTTCCTAAAGCCTCTACAGAAGGATCTACCGGTGCCGACATCTGTGTCTCTAACTAAACAAGATGACATTCTAAGCAAGCTGAAGCTGTTTGACAATAAGGTACTTAAATTAAGAAAATTACAGTTGGAAGTTACTTATTTTAGACAATGCCTTAACGAAGACATTGTCCCTAAGGGTTTGAGGAACGGGTTTGTTCCTTCTAATTTAATTCCTGACTCTGACTTTCTAACTGACTTGGTTGTGATGTTCCAAAAACAAGGGGCACAGCTATTGGAACTTATTATTAAATATTATGTTTTAAACATTGAGAAGTTAACGAATGAGGTCAACTTACTGGACAATGATATCAAATTGCATATTGACTTTTACAAGTTTAAGTTTGATTACAATCGCATTTTTTCAAGTGTTGATGCTTTTATGAGCAAGATTAAGACTAATAAGTCTAAAAAAACTCTTTAGGGATAGATGTGCATACCAAGAAAATAGGGCCTACCCTAAACTGTCTAAAGTTAATAGTCAAAATGTAAATGATGACCTTGCTATCAACAAAGTTGATGCTAATAGAAATGGTGTTATATCAGATTTTACTGATTCCACAGCGGTAACTGTTCAACAGGAAGGTGGTCTTAGACGTAGTAATAGGAACATAAAAGGCTGATGGTCCTGAAGGCCATGTTAGTAATTCTATAAACCTTGGCGATTCCACTTACAATGTTAGTGATAATTCCAGTTTTTTAGGGAAACACAACAACACACACAACAAGGGCAGGAACAGGAACTGGAACAGATAGTTAGTCCTAGTAACAATGACGAAAATATTCAATCACCTAATATTCTTTTTAATAGTAGAGGTGATTTTAAGGTTTATAACTTCACATCATTGTTATTGGAACCTGAACTCATCGAACTGTTGGCACTAGGTAATACATTTGTGCCTTCTAAGAAGTTTGATGTAGCCAAATTGTTGATTGATTTAAAATGCTATGTCAGAAAACTCAATTTAAGGCTGCTTTTCAACAA
The DNA here is from genome assembly GCF_019279795.1 of Protopterus annectens. Classification (NCBI taxonomy): domain Eukaryota; kingdom Metazoa; phylum Chordata; order Ceratodontiformes; family Protopteridae; genus Protopterus; species Protopterus annectens. The sequence continues at coordinate 1,388,658,834 of NC_056739.1, forward strand.
TGAGGTGAATGTTCTGAACAACTCACTAACCCTATCGAGTACCTTTAACCCACCCTTACACCTTGGTTTAAGAATGTTCGAGAACATTTGCGAACTTGATGTTTCACTTGGACTTTTTTGTAGAAGTACAAAAATACTTCTAACATCACTAAGGTCCAATTTGAAGCTCTTAACAACTTATGTGCTTCCCCTGTGAGAATTATTAAACCGGACAAAGGGTGGGTTAGTTATTTTGAAAATGATCAGTACACTCAAAGAATGTTTGAGGTTCTTGACTCTCAAGCTTATAGACCAGCATCACTGAATGAAATGAACAGTTGCTCAAATAGACTTAGAGGTTACTTTAGGGACATTTACCTTTTGGGAAGAATTGATGTGGACACATACAAATATATAGATATTGTTTCACCAAAAGTACCGGTAATGTTTGGAATACCAAAGGTCCACAAGAATAGTAGTAACCCCCCTATGAGAGCGTTAATAGATGGAAGATCTTCTATGACCTATCCATGTTCTAAATATGTAGACTTTTTGCTCTCTAAATACATTAAACTGGTACCCAGCATTTGTAAGGACTCTTGGTCTTTTTTGACCAATATTAATAGTATTCCTTTTAACAATCATTACAACTTTCTCACTATTGACGTTGTCGATTTGTACACCTCAATCCCTCACCAAGAAGCGGTTGAGTGGATTTGTTTACTCCTTAATGAACTTAAAGCACCTAAGGTTGAGATCGACAACGTCACTGAACTATTAGATATAGTTCTCACGTCTAACTTTTTCACCTTTGATGGTTCTATCTACTTGCAAACTCAAGGTGTGGCAATGGGCTCACCTTGTGGTGCCAGTGTTGCCAACCTTTTTATGGCACACTGGGAGAAAAACTTCCTTTTCAACAACCCAGATTGGATGAAACACATCCATTATTACACGAGATTTTTGGATGATGTTTTCATCCTCTTCGAAGGTGAGGCCACACTAGCAGAGTCATTAGTGGATTTTTTAAATACAACTACACCTTTCCTCAAGTTTACTTATAATTTTTCTAAGGAAAGCATTGACTATCTTGACGTGAAATTGACTAAAGATTCAACTATTTCTAGTCTTCAATCTTCCATTTTTAGGAAAGCTACTTACTGCAATTCCTTTTTACACTATTCTAGCTCTCACCCTTACAAACAAAAAAGAGCTATTGTTAAAGGTCAACTGGTGAGGGCAGTAAGGATGTGCAGTAAGCTTTCCGATTTCATTTCTGAGTGTAACTTCTTGAAACAACTATTTATTAATAAAGGTTACCCTCAGGTTATGTTTGAGACTCTATTCAGTGAGGTTGAGCTTAAGAGATCTAATGGCTATTTTAAGCCTCTCCTCAACTGTGAGAAGGGAGTAGGAACAACTGTACAGGCCCTTGTCGTTAATGAAGAAGAGATGAGTAATCCAGGTACAACAGTTGAGTTAACTACTGTACAAGGCTTGACCATCCCCCCTTTGAGTTTTATCACCACTTTCAACAGTAATTCTAATCAGATTTTGAGGATTATACAGAAAAATTGGTTTTTCATTGAAAGTAATCCACTCTTATTAGAAAAATTAGGTACTAGACCTTATGTTGTTTATAAAAGGGGAAAGAACATAAAGGAACTGTTACAGAGGAATACTTATTCACATCCTTATCCCTATAATAGACTTAAAGGGACTTTTTCTTGTGGAATGTGCAACTGGTGTAATGTAATTCGTGTTGGTTCCACCTTTTCTATTAGGGATACAAAATTTGATATCAAATTTAAAATTAACTGTGAAACAAAGTCTATAGTGTACATTGCTTTCTGTGTGTGTTGCCCTCGTTCTATGTCGGAAAACCGACAGAAAATTTAAGGAGCGTGTTTACCAACATTGCTACGCCATCAAAAAAGGTAAAACTGAAAACGCATTAGCTAAGCACGTTACATGTAACCCAGGGCACAGTTTCACATTTATGGGCATTGATCATGTACCAGTATCCATTAGAGGTGGCCCTACTTCACTGGTTCTTGAAAACCGTGAATTGGAATGGCAGTTGAAACTTGATGCCTTTAATAACCCGGGTTTAAATGAGAATTGCAATATTGCACCTGTTCTTAAACTCAAGGCATTTCTGAGATGATGCTTATATTGAGAACACTTTTCAGCTCTTGTTTGGCCTTATTTACTAGTTGGGCTGACTTATCTTAACCTTATTACAAAACAACAAATAGTTACTTTTATATTTTTAAAATTTATGGTTTTACTATTTATTCTGTTGATCTAATTATCCACTGGATTTGAGTTGCTTAGGCAACTTTCATTAATATTGTTTTTACATCTACTAAAACCTCTTTATTTAATTTTACTTTCAAACATTTTCTATGTATATAAACTGTGTTACTGTTAACTGATGAGTTACTTCACTATGTATTTTTGTTTCTTTCACTTGGTATCGCCCTTTTAAGTGTATTGTCTTATTTTATTGAAAGGAAGTGATGTAATGTACCAACTGCTACTTGGGTTCAAAAAGGTTTTGGCGCCCTTTTTGTACTTCTCTGATGAAGCTTCTCTCTTTTGGAGTAGCGAAAACGCTTGTTGTCTTTCCACAATAAATTTGCGTTAAGGAATATTACTTTGTGCTTTGGGCTTTGCTTTGACCAGGACCTCTTGTTGTACCATTTTGTTTGCTTGTTTCCAGGTTTTTAGCAATAATTAGCTAAATAGATGAAAAAAGTACTGCAATTGACTAAACTACTCTAACGATATGAAACAACACTAGCAAAGGCTATATAATTCTAAAGTTAAGCTGAAATAGCAAACAAAATTAGCAAAAAATAGCAAAATGTGTTAAACTTAGCCACGGCCAAGAAGAAGAAGAACTGAACTCGTCGACGTGGCAAACAAGATCTGGGATTGTACTGGTGCACCATGGGATACCTACCTAGCCACGAGCCAACTAGAAGACTTTGAATTTGCAAAAAGGCCGAGTCAGAGCCGAGGATCGGCTCCAAACCCATATGTAAGAATGAAGGCGAGATAGGACTACAGAACATCAAACATACTGTCAGACTTCTTTTTTGATTCTTTAGCCACCTCCTTTGAGAATTCCACTCTGCCACATTTAAATAATGTCTCTGCCCTGTTGCTGAAATCCTGTGACATCCAAGACTGGGAATGGAGAAGTTAAAGGACCACTATGGCAAAAATTGTAAAAAAATATATATATATTTTGTTATCTTAACATGACAAACTACACACCCAAACCTGCCCAAAAGCACAATGACTACGTATTACTTATTTTATTATTTTTTTTCTAACCCTGAATGCAGTGATGGGGTATAAAACTCAATGTGAACTTATTGTCTTGGAAAGCTAATTTTTGTCCATAATGCATTCTCAGGATACAGCTGATATTGCAATCTCATAGCTATGCTGTCAGATCACAGCCTTATTTGTTTGGATTGGAAGTAGTGAGAAAAGATGTAAAGTCTGAGAACCTCCACCAAAAAATGTGAAGTGACTTTTTACAGTGGCTCTTGTTTTCCTACATTTATGTTGTACCATCTGTGAAGAATTCTTATAAAATGATAACGAAGTAATTGATATAACATAGCAATTTTAAAAAGTGATATTTTGTCAGTTTCAAGTCTTGATTTCTATTCTACCTTCCTTCTCTCTCTCTCATGAGAGACAGCTTCATATTTCTTGGTTTGCAAATTTCAGCTAATTAGTGAAGCTACTCTCAGTAGTTATCAGACGTATTCACTTTCAGATTGCAATAGGCATATGGTTCATGGGAAAAAGAAAGAATGTAGCTTTTTATGACAGAACAAATTCAAAAAGTTGTAAATGTTCAGCTTGAACAGCTCTATGACCTCACTGGCTACAAAATAACAAAAAAGAACTGCAAGTACCTTGTTGTGTGATCCAAGAGCAAGGGAGACAAATTCTTGAACAATGCATGAGACTTCCATTCAACACCAACATGGTATGCCATAAGAAAGCCGAGCAGTACACAAATGCCTCAAGAGGGGAGAAAACTATTATATCGTATTTTTTTTAAATATGGGAAATATGGTGATCATTCTCTAGGTTGAAAAATGTATGGAGAAAGGAAGGGTTGTGTTTATAGCACAGTTGTCATTTAAGTAAACCTGCATAACAGAGAAAGTTGTGGAAAGAGCATAACACAATCACATCAATAATCACTTGTGTCAATACGCAAAAGCTTTTAAAGTGAATAATGGATTTCTGTTTCAAACTTTGATTGGAATGAGGGCAAAGAAGGTGTGCCAAACCCCTAATGTTATGATTTATTGTTACAGTGACTCTCCTTAAATTTGATAACATGTAATAAATATAGAAATACTTTCATATTTACAAGAAATACACATACCCAAGACAAAGACTCAAAAGGAAAATATGTACTTTCGTTGATCTTACAGATGACTTATAAATTATTACAGATATTACACCTACACAGAAATAACTTTCAGTAGTAAGTTAATTTAGTACTTTAATAACAGGCAAGCCCAAAACAAAAACTACTAATCAATGTAGTACAGTCTTAGCACAAAGGCAAAACAGAAAAAGAATGCAAACATTTCCTTATACAGACTGAAAATATCATGTTAAAATTTTTCCAGTAAAGATTCCCATTTACATTTAAATGCCTGAAATAAAATAGAAAAACATTACATGTAACCTTATATTGATATGCCTTGAAAATTAAAGTATAATAAAGTAATATTTTATATCCAAGAAGATTTAAATCAAACATTTCCACAGCAACTTGGTGCCATTTTTTTTCTGAATCTATTTGGATTCCGTTTAATGGAGACACAAAAAAACACAAATAATGAAGTATAGTAGCTGGATGTGTATTCCATACATTAAATTTCCTATTTCCATATGTTAAGTATGATGACAATTTAGTAAGGCTAGGCTAGGCTAAGCATTATGTACAAGCACAAACTGAGTGTATAATAACTGGAAGAAAGGGTACATTTAAAAAAAGATACTCTTTAATCCATGTCCTAATTTACAGAAGCCAAGTACTTGTCCCAAATTTGTCAACATATAAATCTATTAGCAAAGAAGAAGAAAGATAAAACATAACATACTCCAAAAACTATTAATTTAACAAACTCATTTGGAATTCCTTATATAACCCTAGCTACAACAAATCTGGGAGCCTCTAACTAGTTAGAAATAACAAGATTAACAATGACATTTAGCTAAGGGAAACTGGAATATCCTCACATAAATTTGTTGTGGTATCACGCAAGTATCAGCTTCCACAAAATTTTTAACTATAAGCTGAGCAAGCACCTATTGGGCACCTTTTCTCCTCCTTACAGGATGACAGGATTCTAACACAACAGTTACAACAGTAAAAAAAACTCCTTTATATTTATAATACCTAACAGTTTATCAAACTACTATTCTATGCAAAAAGTGTATAAGTGTGTGTGTGTGTGTGTGTGTTACACACCGGGTTAACATTTAATTTTTTTATACATTCAAACCAAAGGGCTTACTGACTAAAATGCTGATAGGAAAACCGATTCTTAAGCCAACTTATGGGTGTCTGTTTTTAAATAATACATTTAAAAATGTTAATAGTTTTACTCCATCTTGCTACTTAGTAGTACTCATTTTCTTATAAGAAACTCTGGGATTTTTGGATGACCCAAAAAAGTACTTAAGAATGAATGAACTTCAACAAAAAAGAATTAGTAACAAGCAGTATAGATGAATTTAGGGGGGGGGTCATTCATTTTTGTAACAGAAACATCTGAAAACAGTGTAAAATTACTTCTCAGATCCATGATTATTGATACTTATGTGTATACTACCTAAAAATGGCAAAGGTTTTGCCAGAATTAACAGATATGGATCAATGTGGTTTTGTGTAGGGAAGGTAAACATTTAACAACTTAAAAAGAACAATAATGATCCAGATAGAAGCAGAATTTAAGAAAACACTGCTGTTGTTGTTGAGTTGTGATGCAAATAAAGAATTCAATAGAGCATGCTGGAATTTTATGAGTATGGCAATGGAAGCATTAATTTTACTTGTATTTGTTTACCAGGCAGAGCCTTTTTCATACTCAGTCCATGAGCACTGTCTGATGAAGTGGCTTGCTCAAAATCACACAGTTAGACAATGGAGGCTGAAGGAATCAAACATTCCACCACTGGACCAGAGCAAACAGCTTATTAATAGCTCCTTAACACTCTGAGTCAAATGCATTACCTGATACAATAATGTTAATTAGGAGGCTCTATGAAGGATCAGAGGCAAGACTTAAAGTGGGAGGGTTCCTCACTGATACGTTATGTTTGAACAGAAGGCTGTCCTCTTTCTCCCTTGCTATTTTGTTACATTTACAGCCATATGCAAATTAAATAAGGGACTAAGAAATTCAAGGCTGTAATTAGCGTGGTAATCAAGAAAAGTTGGCTTTATCTACAGATGATATTATTTTGTACCTGATAAAACCAGAAGAAGCCATCTCAGTGTTGTGGAACATTTAGAGACAGTTTCAAGTCTTTTCAGGGTATAAAATTAATGACGATAAAAACAAAGACTACAGCCAAAAATTATGTACCCACGTACAAACTGGTTCAACAATACTCACACTTATGAGGACACTATAATATGAAGTATTTAGGAATATGGATTAAAAAGGTTTCTGTTATGGCAGCTAAGGAATATGTGGGATGTGACTAAACAAAGAATAATACAAAAACTGAGAAACTGGGTGCTATTGTTTATAGATATGTATAGTAACATGCAGTGAAAATGTTTTAGTCCCTTTAATTTTATATACAGGTCATGCAAATTTTATAAACCACAGGAGACATTGTGGAAAATAATTAAAGAAGAACTGAAATAATTTTTCTTTGATGGGAA